>NC_135956.1:88335550-88448050 GCF_053455715.1 Rhinoraja longicauda
CTCCGCTCACTCAACCGCCATAATCCCCGGCAGAATGGCGATACAGAGGGACTTGTCTTTGTGTGTGAATGCACTGAATGCACTTTCCGAGTGCACTGAATCTGCATGAGATGTTGCACAGCGGCGACAGCAGAAGCCTGGCTTGGCCTGGCCTTGCCTGGCTTGGCTTGGCTTGGCCTGGCTTTACCTGGCCTGGCCTGGCTTTGCTTTGCCTGGCTTTGCCTTGCCTTGCCTGGCCTGGCTTGCCTTGGCCTGGCCTGGCTTGCCTTGGCTTTGCCTGGCCTGGCCTGGCCTTGCCTGGCTTGGCTTGGCTTGGCTTTGGCTTGGCTTGGTTTGGCCTGGCCTTGTCTGGCCTTGCCTGGCCTTGCCTGGCCTTGTCTGGCCTCGCCTGGCCTCGCTCTGCCTGGCCTGACTTTGCCTGGCCTTGCCTGCTGCAGTCAGGCGATCTTTGCTTTATACCGGCGTTGGTTAAATTGGCAACGATTCCTAGGCAGAAAGCAATCCTTGACCTTTTTTTAAAATATCGTTGTTATTGATTGAAACAGGGCAGTCATGTCGAGTGAAGTCATCTTATTTTGCCCAGAGACGTATTCATTACAGCTGATCAAAAAAATTTTTTTTAATGATTTCTCTCTCAATGCTGTGTAAGAACAACTCTCTCTCTCTCTCTCTCTCGATGGATTAAATTTAACGCCAATTGTCAATGTGACATCGTGTGCTTCACAAAGTCAGCCCCTGTGGTGCTTTTCATTTTGAAGGGTGAAATGGAATGCTTTGCAGGGCAGGAGGGAATTGAAAGATTGCATTGAATAGATTATCTGTGTCCCTTGCATTTATTTCGTACAACATCAAAGGCTGGGAGTGTTGCTCAAACAACTTGAACACTTTAAAAAAAAGAAATTTTGATTTGTCATTCTTTGCACCAAACAGTTCCCATGTGAGTGGATTATCAAGGAGATTAAATTGTATTAATTTGAAGCAAGATGGAGCCTACAAATGGCTCCAACTTGCTGCTCGGTATGCAGATCAAATTGCTTGCAAAAGGTCAACCTCTTAAATGGCCCACTGGAACCATCAAATGTGGGTTTAGCACAATATATCAAAAAAGCGATCGATTTAAAATCTGTGTGCATGTGCCTGTGTGTGTTAATTAGTTTGTGTGATTCTGTGTTTCGAAATGCCTATGACATTGGCCAGTCGTTTTCTGACTTGACTGCTGTGGAACTGATTAATCTTGTTGGATTGAGAGTTGTAGAGTGATACAGCGTGGAAACAGGCCCTTCGGCCCAACTTGCCCACACCGACCAGCAATGTCCCAGCTACACTAGTCCCACCTGCCTGCGTTTGGCCCATATCCCTCCAAACCTGTGCTATCCATGTACCTGGGTAACTCTTTCTTAAAAGCTGCCTCAACTACCTCCTCTGGCAGCTTGTTCCAAACACCCACCGCCCTTTGTGTGAAAAAGTTACCCCTCGGATTCCTTTTAAATCTTTTCCCCTTCACCTTAAACCTATGTCCTCTGGTCCTCGATTAATCTACTCTGGGCAAGAGACTCTGTGCATCTACCCGATCTAATCCTCTCGTGATTTTATACACCTCTATAAGGCCACCCCTCATCCTCCTGCGCTCCAAGGAATAAAGTCCCAGCGAACTCAACCTTTCCCTATAGCTAAGACCCTCTAGTCCTGAGAATATCCTCGTAAATCGAGATATAATGACTCAATACATATTGAAGGGCCGAATTTTCTACTCCTGCACCTATTGTCTATTGACTTTGGTGAGGTCTTTGAGGTTATAGACCCTGATTGTGTAAATACTACAATTCCAAATACATCGTTCAAAAACGTCCAGCACATAACATTTGCGGATGCAAGTGTGACCTTTTTCCTTTGGATAAAAGGAAGTCTTTTGGATGAGATTTCGTCACCCACAGTCCAACAATACCTCGAAACAAAGCAATTTTGAGAATACATCATCTCTAATATTTGGTAGTAGATGCGATCTACCATCACATCTACTACCAAATATTAGAGATAATGTATTCTCAAAATTGCTTTGTTTCGAGGTATTGTTGGGCTGTGGGTGACGAAATCTCGTCCAAAAGACTCGTTTTCTTGGATGACAATAAAGGTAATTCTGATTCTGATTTTGATAAATCACTGGTTTCTGTTGTGATGTGAGAGTAATTCCCACGTCTAGCTGGCAGTGTGAGCCGTGGGGAGAAAGCAAAAGACCTATTCAAATACAAACCAAAGGTCGGTCAAAGTGGCTTGTAAAATAATGTCTCCATCGAATAACATTTTGCTGCCTTTTTTTATATAATCGCTATCCATGTTTCTGACCGGGTGCTGTAAGATTACAGGAGAATCAACACATTTACCAGGGCTATGGTTAAGAATGTACAGTGCACTGTTATTTCATCTCAGGTCAATTAGGAAAACGTTGTGTCCTTGAAACTATCACAATACCATTCATTGTGCACTCAAGAATACCGAGGGACATATTTAAGTGCAACAATACAAAATCTATGCTGAAATGATGTGACCTTCTTTCATGTTTACCTGAACAATAAACTGGACTGGACTGATAATGGTAATGCACTGTATAGGAAAAAGGCCAGAGCAGACTGTACCTGCTAACATAGAAAACATAGAAACATAGAAACATAGAAAATAGGTGCAGGAGTAGGCCATTCGGCCCTTCGAGCCTGCACCGCCATTCAATATGATCATGGCTGATCATTCAGCTCAGTAGCCTGTACCTGCCTTCTCTCCATACCCCCTGATCCCTTTAGCAAAAAGGGCGACATCTAACTCCCTCTTAAATATAGCCAATGAACTGGCCTCAACTACCCTCTGTGGCAGAGAATTCCACAGACTCACCACTCTCTGTGTGAAGAAATGTTTTCTCATCTCGGTCCTAAAAGACTCCCCCTTATCCTTAAGCTGTGACCCCTGGTTCTGGACTTCCCCAACATCGGGAACAATCTTCCCGCATCTAGCCTCTCCAACCCCTTAAGAATTTTATATGTTTCTATAAGATCCCCCCTCAGTCTTCTAAATTCCAGCGAGTACAAGCCTAGTCTATCCAATCTTTCTTCATA
The DNA here is from genome assembly GCF_053455715.1 of Rhinoraja longicauda. Taxonomy (NCBI): domain Eukaryota; kingdom Metazoa; phylum Chordata; class Chondrichthyes; order Rajiformes; family Arhynchobatidae; genus Rhinoraja; species Rhinoraja longicauda. The sequence continues at coordinate 88,338,655 of NC_135956.1, forward strand.
TGAAAGTCCCGCCATCCCAGGGATCAATCTGGTGAACCTTCTCTGTACTCCCTCTAAGGCAAGAACGTCTTTCCTCAGATTAGAAGACTAAAACTGCGCACATACAGTGGCAGGCAGCCAAACACAACGGCGCGGCCATCTTGAACAAAATGTTTAACTAAAGCAGAATGGGTCTCGACCCAAAACATCACCCATGAAACGTCACCCATCCCTTCTCTCCAAAGATGCTGCCTGTCCCGCTGAGTTACTCCAGCTTTTTGTGTTAAACCAGCACCTGCAGTTCCTTCCTGCACATTTTTCAGCACCCCTAATTTTCGTCTCCTCACCCCAGCCCCGACCTGATTATCTCTCTGATAGTCCAGACCAAAACCTCTGCAACTCACTCCCTGATCCACTCTTCACGTAAGGCACCCTTAGAAATATTTGTATAACCTCTCCTATCATGTCACTTAAATTGGTCTCATAATATCTTTTTTCAAGTATCCTGGTATATTTTAGACAATAGACAAAAGACAATAGGTGCAGGAGTAGACCATTCGGCCCTTCGAGCCAGCACCGCCATTCACTGTGATCCAGTCTGATCATTCACAATTCAGTACCCCGTTCCTGCCTTCTCCCCATACCCCCTGACTCCACTATCATTAAGAACCCTATCTAACTCTCTCATGAAAGCATCCAGAGAATCGGCCTCCACTGCCTTCTGAGGCAGAGAATTCCACAGATTCTCTGAGTTGTACTCTATTAAAGTCTCATTGTAAATGGTAATGATTCTCTCATGCATATCTACATGGAATCATTGGTTTTCCAATAGTTGCCCATTTGGACCATTCTGCTTCCTTATAAAGCTAAATTAAAATCACTCCCACAATCCTTCTTCTAACTCCCCCGAATTTCCTTTGCTTCAAATGAATGATGTACTTCATGCATATCTGTCCGCAAGCCAACGTATCTGATTCTCCTTTTCACCTCTAGCATTTGTCACTATCTCGAAGGTATTACAAAATGCTGGATTAACCCAGCGGGTCAGGCAGCATCTAGGAGAGAAGGAATGGGTAATGATTTGGATCGAGACCCTTCTTCAGACTGATGACAGGGGGGCGGGACAAAGTAAGGATATAGGTGGAGACAGGAAGATAGAGGGAGATCTGGGAAGGGGGAGGGGAAGAGAGGGACGGAGGAACTATCGAAAGTTAGTGAAGTCAATGTTCATACCACTGGGCTGTAAGCTGCCCAAGCGAAATATGAGGTGCTGTTCCTCCAATTTCCGGTGGGCCTCACTATGGGCAAGAAACATGTTCCCAATGTTGGGGGAGTCCAGAACCAGGGGCCACAGTTTAAGAATAAGGGGTCGGCCATTTAGAACGGAGATGAGGAAAAACTTTTTCAGTCAGAGAGTTGTAAATCTGTGGAATTCTCTGAGGAAAAACTTTTTCAGTCAGAGAGTTGTAAATCTGTGGAATTCTCTGCCTCCATATAACATATAACAACTACAGCATGGAAACAGGCCTGTCCGGCCCTACCAGTCCACGCCGACCATTCTCCCTGACCTAGTCTCATCTACCTGCACTCAGACCATAACCCTCTAATCCCCTCCTATCCATATACCTATCCAATTTATTCTTAAATAATAAAATCGAGCCAGCCTCCACCACTTCCACCGGAAGCCCATTCCATACAGCCACCACCCTCTGAGTAAAGAAGTTACCCCTCATGTTACCCCTAAACTTTTGTCCCTCAATTCTGAAGCTATGTCCGCTTCTTGGAATCTTCCCCACTCTCAAAGGGAAAAGCCTACCCACGTCAACTCTGTCCGTCCCCCCTCAACCTTCTACGCTCCAAAGAATAAAGACCCAACCTGTTCAACCTCTCTCTGTAGCCTAAGTGCTGAAACCCAGGCAACATTCTAGTAAATCTCCTCTGTACCCTCTCCATTTTGTCGACATCCTTCCTATAATGCCTCAGAAGGCAGTGGAGGCCAATTCTCTGAATGCATTCAAGAGAGAGCTAGATAGAGCTCTTAAGGATAGCGGAGTCAGGGGGGGTATGGGGAGAAGGCAGGAACAGGGTACTGATTGAGAATGATCAGCCATGATCACATTGAATGGCGGTGCTTGCTCGAAGGGCCGAATGGCCTCCTCCTGCACCTATTGTCTATTGTCTATTGTCTATTGTTAACTATTTGTCACTATCTCCATCCTTCTAACAACCACTCCCCCTCACTTGTATCCACCTACCACTCACCAGGCTTTGCCCCACCCCTGCCTCACTTTCCAGCCTTCTACCCCCCCTACTTCATCAGTCTGCTAGCCCAAAATGTTGTCTTTCCAATTTGCTCCACAGATGCTGCCTGGCCCACTGAATTCCTCCGGCACTTTGATTTTATTTTTTTTGGCACAGTCTACCCTTTGTCTAATTTCTGATCGTTTTTCTCTGCCAATAACAAGATATTTTGTCAATAACACCTGCCATTGAAATGCCATTACTTTTTCTCGTGCCTTTTTTGAATGATAATATTCCTACCTTTCTTTAAGCTGTGTGGGTTTAGGATCTCCTTGTGGGCTGGCAGATTTGACGAAACAATCTTGACGCTATCAGTTGCCATATTTCACACGTTTTGTGTTCGCTTGGAAACCACACTTCTCCATTGAATTTATCTTTCTCTTGCACTCATCAAAACTGTTTATTTTTAAAATTATTATTATTATTATTATTTATTTCTTTCTTTATTTTCCGGTCAACACAATACAACAGATTGACCATACAGTTGTGAAAGTTAAATAGTACGAAATCATTGTATCAAAAATAAAACAATATAATCACACATCATATTTACTGACTGAAAAAAAAGGTGTAGGCAAAAGCCGAAGATTATAGTGTCTACCCTTAATACTTAACAAAATATAATTTGTCAGAAGCAGATAAATAAAACATATAAAGAAACACAAATATAGTCGAACCATCATATAGAAACATAGAAACATAGTAAGTAGGTGCACTGCACATTGAATGGCAGAGCTGGCTCGAAGGGCCGAATGGCCTCCTCCTGCACCTATTGTCTATTGTCTATAGAACAGAGTTGTTTTTTTTGTTACAAATGAATGTTGAATCTTCCTCAGTTAGAATAATTTAACTGATTTAATTACTTGGAAAATGTGAACAAATGATTATGTATTCTTATCATTGTAAAATCCCATTGCGTGAGCATGGAAGGTGTTTACAGATGCTCATTTATGTCGATGGTTATTGTCGAGGGCATGCTTTGCCACTTGAAGTGGTTGACGTAGGCACACTGTAGGGGGCAAAGTGCTTAAGTGCATTAAGAAGTGGAAGTCTTGGAGAGAGTGGATATGGAGAGGATGTTTCCACCAGTGGGAGAGTCTAGGTCTAGAGGTCACAGCCTCAGAATTAAAGGACGTTCCTTTTGGAAGGAGATAGTCGAGACAGCTGTTGGAGTCAGTGGGTTTTGTAATTAACTCTTTTAAATTCAGCCACGGAAGGCAGTGGAGGCCAATTCACTGGATGAATTTAAAAGAGAGTTAGACAGAGCTCTAGGGGCTGGTGGATCAATGGATATGGGGAGAAGGCAGGCACGGGTTACTGATTGTGGATGATCAGCCATGATCACAATGAATGGCGGTGCTGGCTCGAAGGGCAAAATGGCCTCCTCCTGCACCTATTTTCTATGTTTCTATGTTTCTATGTCATAGCCTCAGAATTAAAGGACGTTCCTTTAGGTAGGAGATGAGGAGGAATTTCCCGCAAAAAAAAATTCATGGAAGGCTGTGGAGGCCAAGTCAATGGATAATTTTAAGGCAGAGTGAGGTGAATTCTTGATTGGTACAGATGTCAGGGGTTATGGGGAGAAGGCAGGAGAATGGGGTTAGGAGGGAGAGATAGATCGGCCATGATTGAATGGCAGAGTAAACTTGATGGGCCGAATGGCCTAATTCTGCTCCTTTCACATGAACTTATGAAGATATAAATCAGGGAATGCAGCGCCGGAGCCTCAGGTTCGATCCCGACTACGGGCGCCGTCTGTACGGAGTTTGTACGTTCTCCCCGTGACCTGCGTGGGTTTTCTCCGAGATCTTCGGTTTCCTCCCACACTCCAAAGACGTACCGGTATGTAGGTTAATTGGCTGGGCAAATTTTTTTTTTTTTTAATTGTCCCTAGTGTGTGTAGGATAGAGTTAATGTGCGGGGATCGCTGGGCGGCGTGGACTCGGCGGGCTGAAGGGCCTGTTTCTGAGCTGTATCTCTAAATCTCTAAATCTAAAAAATCAGGGAAGTGAACGAGATGTCTTTTGGGTTCCGGTTGTATTTCTGGTTTCGAGAGCAGTGTTCGCCTTGCCTGGTCCAAGTGCAAGTATTTGCTTTGATGCCTCGCTCCCCCCGCTTCCCTGATGGACGAATCTAACGTCTGGATGAATTCTATTTGAGACAATATAAGGCTGCAGTTTCAGGTGATGTGCCACTGAAGCCTCACCTCCCCACAGCATCCTGACACCCCCTTGCCAGGAGTTGCGAAGCTGCAGGTAACACTTCCAACACCTCGTATCTGTTAAGGTTTTGTAACACGTTTTTAAAAGATTCCGATGAGAACGAATTGAACAGATGAGCATGGAATAAAGTCAGAGTCACACGGCTTGGAAACAGTCCTTTGACCTGACTTGTCCATGCCGAACAAATTGCCCCATCTAAGCCAGCCCCATTTACCTGCGTTTGGCTCATACCCACCTAAACCTTTCCTATCCATGTGCTTGTACAAATGTCTTTTAACTGTTGTTGTTGTTGTATCTAACTCAATGAGTTGCTTTGGTAGCTTGTTCCATAAACTCACCACCCTCTGTGTGAAAATGTTGCCACTCAAGTTCCTATTTGCTCTTTCCCCTTTCACCTCAAACCTCTGCCATCTAGCATTTGATTCCTTTACTATAGACAATAGACAATCGGTGCAGGAGGAGGCCATTCGGCCCTTCGAGCCAGCACCGCCAGTCAATGTGATCAGGGCTGATCATTCTCAATCAGTACCCCGTTCCTGCCTTCTCCCCATACCCCCTGACTCCGCTATCCTTAAGAGCTCTATCTAGCTCTCTCTTGAATGCATTCAGAGAATTGGCCTCCACTGCCTTCAGAGGCAGAGAATTCCACAGATTCACAACTCTCTGACTACTCTGGGGAAAAAGACTCTGTGTTAAAAATAGAAAATAGAAAATTAGAAAATAGGTGCAGGAGGAGGCCATTCGGCCCTTTGAGCCAGCACCGCCATTCATTGTGATCATGGTTGATCGTCCCCAATCAATACCCCGTGCCTGCCTTCTCCCCATATCCTTGATTCCAATAGCCCCTAGAGCTCTATCTAACCAGCTATATTCCCCTCGTGATTTTACGCACCTCAATAAGATCACACCTCAGTCTCCTGCGCTCCAAACAATAAAGTCTTAGCTTGCCCAAGTACTGGCTCCCTTGTAAATCTTCTCCGTATTCTTTCCAGCTTAACGCCATCCTTCCTACAGTATGGTGACCAAACCTGAACACAATACTCCAGGTTCTACCTCACTAATGCCTTGTATAAATGTAATATAACAAGCCAACATATACACCGATCAGCCAAAACATTATGACCACCTGCCTAATTATGCTATTGGTCCTCCGTGTGCAGCCCATACGCAGCAGGGTGCGATGCACTGTGTATTGTGACACATTCCTCCCGTGACCACCATTAGAATTTTCTGTGACTTGTGCCACAGTCGACCTTCTGTCGGTTCGGACCAGACGGGATAGCCTTCGTTGCCCTCGCGCATCGATGAGCCTTGGGCACCCAACACCCTGCCTGTCTGTCGCCGGTTTGTGGTTTGTCCCTCCTCGGACCACTGTCGGTCGGTACTCACCACTGCTGACAATTTGGCCCTTGTTAAAGTCGCTCAGGTCTTTACTCCTGCCCATTTCTCCTGCATCCAACGCATCAACCTCAAGAACTGACTGTTCACTTGCTGCCTAATATATCCCACCCCTTGACAGGTGCCATTGTAACAAGATAATCAATGCTATTCACTTCGCCTGTCAGTGGTCATAATGATTTGGCTGATCGGTGTCCACTCCAATGCTCCAATTAAGTGCGGCACGGTGGCACAGCGGCAGAGTTGCTGCCTTGCCTTGCCTTGCTTGCAATGCCAGACACTTTTAGATTTAGATTTAGATTTTTTAGATTTAGAGATACAGCGCGGAAACAGTCCCTTCGGCCCACCGAGTCCGTGCCGCCCAGCGATCCCCGCACACTAACACTATCCTACACACACTAGGGACAATTTTTTACATTTTACCCAGTCAATTAACCTACATACCTGTACGTCTTTGGAGACCTAGGTTTGATCCTGTCTGCGGGTGCTGTCTGTATGGAGTTTGTACGTTCTCCCCGTATCGAGGAGAGAAGGTAGACGTTATTTGACTTCCATCGCAGTGGGGAATGTGAGGTCGCCGAAAAAACAAGATGGCCGTGCTGCCCGCGCTGGTGTGGACTCGGAGTGGAGGGAGTGCCGTGAGTGTGGTGATCTCGGTGTTTTGCGGGGACTTGACCCCATGTGGACATCTGGTGCGAGTGGGGACGGCTTTCTGACTGTTCGGGGCGGACAGGGACAGCAGAGAGAGTGACAGCGGTCGGTACAACTCTGGTCACATCACGGTGAATGAGCGTGTGTGTGTGTGTGGCCCGGACACTGGACTGATGGCTGTGGGTCTTCCCCTTTGCCGTGTGCCCTGGGGGTTCTGGTGGCTGTTTAAGTCTGTTTAATTTTTATGTGGTTATGTGCCTTGTTGCTTTTTGTATGGCTTGTTGGCAAATCAAAATCCTTGTCTGTTTACATACCTGGCTAACAAATTAATCACAATTACAGTAATAATTGTATGGGAGGCGCATCGTATGGGAGGCGCATTCCCAATCTCGTTGTACCCCTGTACAATGACAATAAATATATATTGTATTGTATTGTATAACAGTAACAGTCCGTGTAGTTCAGAGCTTATTTGGAGGTTGTTGTGTTTAATAGCTTAATGGTTGTAAGGAAGGAGCTGTTCCTGAACCTGGACTTCAGAGTTTTCAGGCTCCTGTACCCGTGATAAACGTGCTTTTGTACTTACTGATAAGATAGAAAATAGGTTTATTCACAAAATGCTGGAGTAACTCAGCAGGTCAGGCAGCATCTCGGGAGAGAAGGAATGGGTGACGTTTCGGGTCGAGACCCTTCTTCAGACTGAAAATAGGTGCAGGAGGCCATTCGGCCCTCCGAGCCAGCACCGCCATTCATTGTGATCATGGCTGATTGTCCACAATCAATAACCCGTGCCTGCCTTCTCCCCATATCCCTCGATTCCACTAGCCCCTAGAGCTCTATCTAACTCTCTTTTAAATCCATCCAGTGATTTGGCCTCCACTGCCCTCTGTGGCAGAGAATTCCACAAATTCATAACTCTCTGGGTGAAAAAGTTCCTTCTCACCTCAGTTTTAAATGGCCTCCCTTTTATTCTAAGACTGTGTGGCCCCTGGTTCTGGAGTCGCCCAACATTGGGAACATTGAATAACATTGAATAACATTGAAGATGTTAGATTATGTTTGCAGCTTCCGCTTAAGGATAGCGGAGTCAGGGGGTATGGGGAGAAGGCAGGAACGGGGTACTGATTGAGAATGATCAGCCATGATCACATTGAATGGCGGTGCTGGCTCGAAGGGCCGAATGGCCTCCTCCTGCACCTATTGTCTATTGTCTATTGTCCTCTCTGATGGTTGCAAAAGTCACAATGGTATCGTTGGTGGAAGAGCAGGCGGGTTTTGCAACAACTGGTTCTCTAAATGTTTATCCCACAGCCATCATCGCCATCATTAAAATAGAGGATCTCAACATTTATGTCAATGTGTTACTGCGTTCGACCGTGACGGGTTATACTACTGCTGTGTCTGTGCTTTACAAGTATATTATTGGAATAAAATGCTGCTGTCTGACACATAGTTAACAGTTTGCACCTTTAAAGGTGGAAATAATTTACGACGTTAAAGAACAAACAAAATGAAGCGGAAAGGGAAAATAAACTGCAGATAAAACTGGTTTAAATCGAAGGTCGACACAAAATGCCGGAGTAACTCAGCGAGTCAGGCAGCATCTCTGGAGAGAAGGAATGGGTGACGTTTCGGGTTGAGACCCTTCTTCAGACTCAATGGGTGACGTTTCGGGTCGAGACCCTTCTTCGGCAAAAATGAAGGGAATGGAATTAAGAAAAGACAATGACTGTTGTGCAGACTGTTGTTAGATTCCCAGTTTGTGGTCATTAGAACCAAGTTGTAAAGTGAAGGAAGGAATTGCAGATGCTGGTTTGCACTGAAGATAAACACAAAACGCTGGGTGCAACTCAGCAAGTCAGGCAGCATCTCTGGTCAGAAGGAATTGTCACCCATCCCTTCTATCCAGAGACGCTGCCTGTCCCGCTGAGTTACTCCAGCGTCTTGTGTCTTATCACCGGCTTGTAATGATCCCATGCAGTGTGCAGGGCTGAACTGCATCAGAGCAGCTCCAAGTGGGGGGTAAAGTGTACGTCATCAGCTTCAAATATCCCTCTAAGTTATTGGAGCCTGGAGAACTGTTACAGGAAGTTGCCGGTGGAAAGCTGCAGATTAAATGCAAGTTTGCCTCTTTTCACGAGGTTGTGGCTGAGTTGGCTTCTCGTTGTTGGTCCGAATGGAATTTGTTGGGACCTCTATTGCTGTGTGAGCAGACGAGGCTGGTCAGCCTGGGAAGGCAGTCCATCTAGGAGATGGACAACTCTGATCTGAAACCTTCACTGCCTTGTGGCCATATCCAGTCGTGGAAAAGACTCCAGGAGTAAACCTCAAGAAAAAGGAAGGATAATTCTTGCTATTGAGGGCGTGCAGCATAGGTTTACTAGGTTAATTCCCGGAATGGCGGCACTGTCATATGTTGAAAGACTGGAGCGACTAGGCTTGTACACACTGGAATTTAGAAGGATGAGAGGAGATCTTATCGAAACGTACAAGATTATTAAGGGGTTGGACACGTTAGAGGCAGGAAACATGTTCCCAATGTTGGGGGAGTCCAGAACCAGGGGCCACAGTTTAAGAATAAGGGGTAGGCCATTTAGAACTGAGATGAGGAAAAACTTTTTCAGTCAGAGAGTTGTGAATCTGTGGAATTCTCTGCCTCAGAAGACAGTGGAGGCCAATTCTCTGAATGCATTCAAGAGAGAGTTAGATAAAGCTCTTAAGGATAACGGAGTCAGGGGGTATGGGGAGAAGGCAGGAATGGGGTACTGATTGAGAATGATCAGCCATGATCACATTGAATGGCGGTGCTGGCTCGAAGGGCCGAATGGCCTCCTCCTGCACCCATTGTCTATTGTCATAAAAAGTCGGAGTTCCCTAAGGCAGTTGGTCGTTGTCCACAACCTGGTTCTGGCAGCTCCTGCGATGGCGCTGGTGACAAACTGTAACGGCTCTGCTGTTCCTTTGGATCGATCAGCGACATGGAGAGGGGGGGACGTGCTGCACGGGCAACAGCCTGTCCTCCGTATGACATCGCCCAGGCTTGCATCCGACCCACACACCCACGCTGCTCTAGCCGAGGTTTGGAGCAAGCAGTCAACTCCCAGGATGCATCACCCATGGTCAGCCATTAGGGTGCACCACCCATGGTCAGCCATTAGGGTGCACCACCCATGGTCAGCCATTAGGGTGCACCACCCATGGTCAGCCATTAGGGTGCATCACCCATGGTCAGCCATTAGGGTGCACCACCCATGGTCAGCCATTAGGGTGCACCACCCATGGTCAGCCATGACCGAGGGGGGGGGGGGCCTTAGACTTAGACCTATTGCTGTGTGGCCAACATTGTTTTTTTACATTTTGCTCCACTCTTCAGTACAGTCTCCTAAAACTATTCTGTTTTTTTCCTTTACGTCATTAAATAACCAATATTAATCAATAACCTCCCTGTATACACCAAGGTTCTGAAGGCATCCTACGTTGGAGGGTTTCAATAAGTGCACACCAAAGAGAAACTCCATGCTCTTGTTGATTAACAATAAATCGAGCTAATATGATGGACCGTAAAATTAGGCTTTAGGATTTATCCAAAAACAAGCAAAATTGCTCAAAGCAAACCCGTCTGAACCTCCAAATGTATCAAACTCAAACACAACAGAACAATACGTAGCATACATGTTAGTCATTCCTGGTTGTGACCTTGATGGTTGACTTTGCCATTGCACATGGATTCCTGAACCCTTTTCCTTGATGGCAGGGGTCTAGGGTCGTCACGGTGGCGCAGCGGTAGAGTTGCTGCCTCACAGCGCCAGAGACCCGGGTTCCATCCCGACTACGGGTGCTGCCTGTTCGGAGTTTGTACGTTCTCCCCGTGACCTGCGTGGGTTTTCTCCGAGATCTTCGGTTTCCTCCCACACTCCAAAGACGCGCGGGTTGGCAGGTTAATTGGCTTGGTGTCCATGTAAAATGTAAAATTGTCCCTATGTGTATCGTGTAGGGGAGCGTTAATGCACGGTGATCGCTGGGTCGGTGCAGACTCGGTGGGCCGAAGGGCCTGTTTCCGCGCTATATTTCTAAACTAAACTAAAGGTCATGGAATTGGGAGGTGTGTAGAGGCCTAGCAAGTAGTTTGAAGATATTTGTGTGGTGTGGTGATCAGTGGTGGGGGACGGGCATGTTGGAGGGTGCGGTGGAATCGGTGACATACAGTTGAGTGGTTTTGCCTGGGCCGGCCTTGGAGCTGCACTCCTCCAAGCAAGTGAAGACCATTCCACCACACTCCTGATCAGGGGGTGGTAGATGGTGGAAAGGCATTGAGAATCTGGAAGTGTATCCATCATTGAAAAATAAAGATATACTTGACCAAGTGGACCAGTTGGGCCCAAACCTCTCCTGCATTCGTGCAGCACCCTCTCCTCCCTCCCTCCCTCCCTCCCTCCCTCCCTCCCTCCCTCCCTCCCTCCCTCCCTCCCTCCCTCCCTCCCTCCCTCCCTCCCTCCCTCCCTCCCTCCCTCCCTCCCTCCCTCCCTCCCTCCCTCCCTCCCTCTCCTCCCTCCCTCCCTCCCTCCCTCCCTCCCTCCCTCCCTACCTACATTTAGAACGGTGATGAGGAAAAACATTTTCACTCAGAGAGTTGTGAATCTGTGGAATTCTCTGCCTCAGAAGGCAGTGGAGGCCAATTCTCTGGATGCATTCGAGAGGGAGCTGGATAGAGCTCTTAATGATAGCGGAGTCAGGGGGTATGGGGAGAAGGCAGGAACGGCGTACTGATTGTGAATGATCAGCCATGATCACATTGAATGGCGGTGCTGGCTCGAAGGGCCGAATGGCCTCCTCCTGCACCTATTGTCTATCTTGGTCCACATGATAATAATAAACCAATATTGATACCAAAGGCTTTCTACAGGTGCTGCATAACCTCCTTGCTGTTAGTGTTAGGTTCCTTGGATACAAAGGCCTGCATTCCAAATGCCTTTCCAACCATCTCTGTACCTCTCTGACATTTCAATTTCAATGATCTATGTGTCGGGATCATCAAGTATCTGTCCATACTCTCAACTGCAGTCAGTTTCTTGGCTTGGTCAGTCACTGGCCTTTAATTCTGTAAGTTTTGTCTATTGCGAACAATGGAGAATATTTTGCTGAAGTCCAGATTCATTGAATTCATAATATTCTCCTTGCTCTCTAGTTACCTTCACTGCAAGAGGCATGACCTACATTGACAAATCCATTCTGGATTTCTATGGCCTAGCGAAAATTGTCAAGGTGTTAAGACCTTTCTGCCGAATTATAAACTCGAGCAATAACAAATGTTATTCAGTTGTACAGTTGTACAGGGCCCGAGTGAGGCCACACCTGGAATATTGTGTGCAGTTTTGGTCTCCACAGTTTAAGAATAAGGGGTAGGCCATTTAGAACGGAGATGAGGAAAAGCTTTTTCACTCGGAGAGTTGTGAATCTGTGGAATTCTCTGCCTCAGAAGGCAGTGGAGGCCAATTCTCTGGATGCTTTCAAGAGAGAGGTCTTAAAGATAACGGAGTCAAAGGATATGGGGAGAAGGCAGGAACGGGGTACCGATTGTGGATGATCAGCCGTGATCACATTGAATGGCAGTGCTGGCTCGAAGGGCCGAATGGCCTCCTCCTGCACCTATTGTCTATTGTCCATTATTCAGTGGTGTGGATATGCGTACATCATAGCATTCTCAATCAATAAATTGTAATTATTCCCCTCTTCAGATGTTAATAAACTCCATTTGACCTCTTTGTGTTTCCAACTGCTTGTTACCTGACACCATTGTGTGTCCCAGATGGCGCTCCAGAGGGACTGTTCCACGACTTTACCTCCTCGTATCTGAGACAAAGGGAGCTGCCGCCTTTGCCAGCTGTCACTTCCTTTAGCGGCCCGCCCTCTCGTACACGATGCCCCGTTCTGTGACAGTACAACGTCCCGGTCAATTTGAATAGGCTCCGTCAAGTCAATTTTATTTGTATAGCACATTTAAAAACAACCCACATTGACCAAAGTGCTGCACATCAGTTCAGGTACTCAGAACGAACATACAATGGCACACAAACATAACAGCACATACATAAACAGTTCACAGCGCCCCCTCAGAGGGCCTCAAACGCCAGGGAGTTGAAATAGGTTTTGAACCTGGACTTAAAGGAGTCGATGGAGGGGGCAGTTCTGATGGGGAGAGGGATGCTGTTCCACAGTCTAGGAGCTGCAACCGCAAAAGCGCGGTCACCCCTGAGCTTAAGCCTAGACCGCGGGATAGTGAGTAGCCCCAAGTCGGCCGACCTGAGGGACCTGGAGATAGAGTGGTGGGTTAGAAGATTTTTGATATGTGGGGGGGGCAAGCCCGTTTAGGGATTTGTACGTGAAAATGCTCCCATTATCTCTCCCTGGCTAAACCGCTGTCATTTGCGCCCATATGACCTACTGACTGCCCACTGAAGCCACCACAAGTGGCATTCACAAAACTCTGAAGACAACGATGGCAGCATTTCTCTTTCTGCGGACTTGTCCCCCCGCCTCTCTTCTGAGTTTTACAAGAAGTTGAACAGTTTCACGTTGCGAAGTTTAAGAATAAGGGGTCGGCCATTTAGAACTGAGATGAGGAAAAACTTTGTCAGTCAGAGAGTTGTGAATCTGCGTAATTCTCTGCCTCAGAAGGCAGTGGAGGTCAATTCTCTGAATGCATTCGAGAGAGAGCTAGATAGAGCTCTTAAGGATAGCGGAGTCAGGGGGTATAGGGAGAAGGCAGGAATGGGGTACTGATTGTGAATGATCAGCCATGATCATATTGAATGGCGGTGCGTAGAGGCTCGAAGGGCCGAATGGTCTCCTCCTGCACCTATTGTCTATTGTCTATTGAAGTGTTTCTCTCTTCATCTTGCCGGCTACTCTTCACCCACCCTCGCAATCACGCTCGGGCATGTCGAGCAGTTCCGCTGGTGTTTTCCCATTCGCCGGCTCTAGCACCAAACGATCCACGATCTAACAAGGGTCAGGAAGCTGCCCCTTTTAGCCTGCGGCCTTAGTCTGGCCACGTGCTCGCCAACATCCTCAGCAATGATCCTCAGCGACCTCAGCAGCACGGTGGCGCAGTGGTAGAGTTGCTGCCTTACAGCGAATGCAGCGCCGGAGACTCAGGTTCGATCCTGACTACGGGCGCCGTCTGTACGGAGTTTGTACGTTCTCCCCGTGACCTGCGTGGGTTTTCTCCGAGATCTTCGGTTTCCTCCCACACTCCAAAGGATTCAGGATTCAGGATATCTTTATTTGTCATCCAAAAAACAAGTTTATTAAGAGCAATAAAATAAACAAATTACACAACCCCAACCAACACAAAACACAAAAAAAAGACATACAAGTATGTAGGTTAATTGGCTTGGTAAATGTAAACATTGTCCCTAGTGGGTGTAGGATAGTGTTAATGTGAGGGGATCGCTGGGCGGCGCGGACCCGGTGGGTCGAAGGGCCTGTTTCCGCGCTATATCTCTAAACTCTAAAAAAAAATCTAAAGAGGTTTCACATAACTTCTCCCATGGCCATTTCAAGTCACCGCTGGCTTAGTTACTGATATGTTGTATCTCATCATGAAATGGATTCCATCCTCGATCAATAACGCTACTTCTCGCCCTGTATCATTTTCCCTGCCTCCCCTGCAGATAGACAATAGACAATAGGTGCAGGAGGAGGCCATTTGGCCCTTCGACAAACACATCAAACACATCACAAAGACAGCCTTCTTCCACTTCAAAAACATTGCCCGTCTCCGTCCATCCCTCTCCTCCACAGCTGCAGAAACCCTCATCCATGCCTTCATCACCTCCCGTCTGGACTACTGCAACAGCCTCCTCTATGGCGCACCTTCAAAAATCATCAGTAACTTCAATACATTCAAAACTCCGCTGCCCGTCTACTCACCCACACCCCGATCCATGACCATATCACCCCCGTCCTTTACAAACTCCACTGGCTCCCCATCCCCCAGAGAATCCAGTACAAAATCCTCCTCATGACCTACAAAGCCCTCCATAACCTGGCCCCATCCTACCTGACTAACGACCTCCACAGGCACACTCCCACCTGCACCCTCCGCTCTGCTGCTGCCAATCTCCTATCCCCCCCCCCCTCCGGACCAAACTCAGATCCTGGGGGGACAGGGCTTTCTCCATCGCTGCTCCCACCCTATGGAACTCACTACCCCAAACCGTTAGAGACTCCCCCACACTCACCACATTCAAAACATCGCTGAAGTCTCACCTGTTCAGTACTGCCTTCAACCACTGAAGGTCACCTCACCTTCTGTCTCCTTTCTCTGTTCATTTATTTATTTACTTATTTATCTATTTATTCATTGAATGGCGGTGCTGGCTCGAAGGGCCGAGTGGCCTCCTCCTGCACCTATTGTCTATTGTCTATTGCCTCCACTGCCTTCTGAGGCAGAGAATTCCACAAATTCACAACTCTCTGAGTGGAAAAGTTTGTCCTCATCTCCGTTCTAAATGGCCTACCCCTTATTCTTAAACTGTGGCCCCTGGTTCTGGACTCCCCCCAACATTGGGAACATGTTTCCTGCCTCTAGTGTGCCCAATCCCTTAATAATCTTAGATGTTTCAATAAGATCTCCTCTCAATCTTCTAAATTCCAGTGTATACAAGCCCAGTCACTTCAGTCTTTCAACATATGACAGTCCCGCCATTCCGGGAATTAACCTAGTGAACCTACTCTGCACGCCCTCAATAGCAAGAATGTCCTTCCTCATTGGCTTATTTAGTTCCTTTTACTGAGTATCTTACAGCAATGCACAAGCAATGGCAACCATGCTACATCCCTTGTTGAATTCAGGCAATCTTAGACAATAAATGCCGGAGTAAATCAGCGGGTCAGGAAGCATCTCTGGAGAGAAGGAATGGGTGACGTTTCGGGTCGAGACCCTTCTTCAGACTTAGGGGAGAGTCAGGGGAGAGGGAAACGCAGAGATATGGAAGGGTAAGGTGTGAAAACGAGACATCAAAGGGGATGCGAATCAAGGAAAATGTAGAATAGGTCATTGTTAGCTAGGGGAAGGTGACAACGAAGCAGACAGATAACATTTACTCAGGAGGACAGTCAGACTGGTCAGAGAACTAGGATGGGGGTGGGATGGAGAGAGAGGGAAAGCAAGGGTTACTTAAAGTTAGAGAAGTTAATATTCATGCCACTGTGTTGTAAGCTGCCCAAGTGTCGATGAGGTGCTGTTCCTCCAATTTGCTTTGGGCAGTGAGGGAATGGGAGGGGGAGTTAAAGTGTTTGGCAACCTGGAGTCAAGTCAAGTCAAGTTTATTTGTCACATGCACATACACGATGTGCAGTGAAATGAAAGTGGCAACGCCTGCGGATTGTGCACAAAAAAGAATTACAGTTACAGCATAAAAATTCAAATTAATACAGAAAAGAAAATTTCGTCCCTGGAGTTATAATAGTTAACAGTCCTGATGGCCTGTGGGAAGAAACTCCGTCTCATCCTCTCCGTTTTCACAGCGTGACAGCAGAGGCGTTTGCCTGACCGTAGCAGCTGGAACAGTCCGTTGCTGGGGTGGCAGGGGTCCCTCATAATGTTGCTGGCTCTGGATCTGCACCCCCTGATGTATAGATCCTGCAGGGGGACGAGTGTAGTTCCCATGGTGCGTTCAGCCGAACGCACTACTCTCTGCAGGGCCTTCCTGTTCTGGGCAGAGCTGTTCCCAAACCAGATTGTGATGTTGCCGGACAGGATGTTGGTCCAAGCGGACTGATCTCCCGGTCGCTAAACGCTTTAACTCCCCCTCCCATTCCCACGCTGACCTTTCTGTCCTGGGCCTCCTCCATTGTCACAGTGAGGCTCAGGCCAAATTGGATGAACAGCATCTCATATTTCGATTGGGCAGCTTACACCCCAGCGGTATGAACATTGGCTTCTCTAACTTTGGAGCTACGAGAGTGGCTGAGGGCGGGGGTGTTACCCCACCGGCTGAGGAAGTAGGGGAGGCTCCGGAAACATCGGCTCCTTCAGTGGGCCCCAGTGAGGTTACTGCCCTGGTGGTGGAGGCCCCACCGGCTCCATCAGTGGGCCCCAGTGAGGTCACTCCCCTGGTGGTGGAGGCCCCACCGGCTCCATCAGTGGGCCACAGTGAGGTTACTGCCCTGGTGGTGGAGGCCCCACCGGCTCCATCAGTGGGCCCCAGTGAGGTTACTCCCCTAGTGGTGGAGGCCCCACCAGCTCCATCAGTGGGCCCCAGTGAGGTCACTGCCCTGGTAGTGGAGGCCCCACCAGCTCCATCAGTGGGCCCCAGTGAGGTTACTCCCCTAGTGGTGGAGGTCCTCCTTCAGTGGGCCCCAGTGAGGTTACTGCCCTGGTGGTGGAGGCCCCACCGGCTCCTTCAGTGGGCCCCAGTGAGGTCACTGCCCTGGTGGTGGAGGCCCCACCGGCTCCTTCAGTGGGCCCCAGTGAGGTCACTGCCCTGGTGGTGGAGGCCCCACCGGCTCCATCAGTGGGCCCCAGTGAGGTCACTGCCCTGGTGGTGGAGGCCCCACCGGCTCCATCAGTGGGCCCCAGTGAGGTTACTGCCCTGGTGGTGGAGGCCCCACCGGCTCCATCAGTGGGCCCCAGTGAGGTTACTCCCCTAGTGGTGGAGGCCCCACCGGCTCCATCAGTGGGCCCCAGTGAGGATACTCCCCTGGTGGTGGAGGCCCCACCGGCTCCATCAGTGGGCCCCAGTGAGGTTACTGCCCTGGTAGTGGAGGTCCTCCTTCAGTGGGCCACAGTGAGGTCACTGCCCTGGTGGTGGACGCCCCACCGGCTCCATCAGTGGGCCCCAGTGAGGTTACTGCCCTGGTGGTGGAGGTCCCACCGGCTCCATCAGTGGGCCCCAGTGAGGTTACTGCCCTGGTGGTGGAGGCCCCACCGGCTCCATCAGTGGGCCCCAGTGAGGTTACTCCCCTAGTGGTGGAGGTCCTCCTTCAGTGGGCCACAGTGAGGTTACTCCCCTAGTGGTGGAGGCCCCACCGGCTCCTTCAGTGGGCCCCAGTGAGGTTACTCCACTAGTGGTGGAGGCCCCACCGGCTCCATCAGTGGGCCCCAGTGAGGTTACTCCCCTAGTGGTGGAGGTCCTCCTTCAGTGGGCCCCAGTGAGGTTACTGCCCTGGTGGTGGAGGCCCCACCGGCTCCATCAGTGGGCCCCAGTGAGGTTACTGCCCTGGTGGTGGAGGCCCCACCGGCTCCTTCAGTGGGCCCCAGTGAGGTTACTGCCCTGGTGGTGGAGGCCCCACCGGCTCCATCAGTGGGCCCCAGTGAGGTTACTCCCCTAGTGGTGGAGGTCCTCCTTCAGTGGGCCCCAGTGAGGTCACTGCCCTGGTAGTGGAGGTCCTCCTTCAGTGGGCCACAGTGAGGTCACTGCCCTGGTAGTGGAGGCCCCATCGGCTCCTTCAGTGGGCCCCAGTGAGGTTACTCCCCTAGTAGTGGAGGTCCTCCTTCAGTGGGCCCCAGTGAGGTTACTGCCCTGGTAGTGGAGGCCCCATCGGCTCCTTCAGTGGGCCATAGTGAGGATACTCCCCTGGTAGTGGAGGCCCTCCTTCAATGGGCCAGTGAGGTTACTCCCCTGGTAGTGGAGGCTCCAGAAACATCGGCTCCTTCAGTGGGCCCCAGTGAGGTCACTGCCCTGGTAGTGGAGGCCCTCCTTCAGTGGGCCACAGTGAGGTTACTCCCCTGGTGGTGGAGGCCCCACCGGCTCCTTCAGTGGGCCCCAGTGAGGTTGCTCCCCTGGTGGTGGGGGCTGGAGATTCACTGGGTGTTGCTGGGGGAGTGGGTTCCCTGGGTGCGGAGGGGGACGGGGCTGTTGCGGGTCGTGTCCCTCAGTCGGATTCCGGGGGTGCATGCGGACCGCGGACCCTGGGGGCGGGAGCTGCCTCGTGTTTGTCCTTCCCCAGGCCCAGTTGTAGGGGGCGGGGAGAGTGTGCAGGAGCCTGGCCGTTCACTGGCCGGCTCATCGCTGTCAGAGGCGTCAGGACTCTCCCTTGACACTGATCCTGGGGGTGAGATCATGCCGGAGGGAGGGAGTGGGGGGGGGTGGGAGTGTGATCTAGCCAGCTTACGCAGTGAGGCGAGTTAGCTGGCAGCCAGCGGCAGTCCTCCAAACTCGGACCATGACCTTGAGTGCAGCGGGGGGGAAGATGTTGCTTCAGGTGTCAGTGGGTTGGCCGAATGCCCGGATTCCAGTGCTGTGTCTCGAGCGGCCAGTATCTGGGAGATTCGAGAGTTTTTGAGGGAACACCGGAAAGTCCGGAGAGCTGCCGAACGGCGGCCAGCCTTGGGGGGAGCTATCCGGACACGTAGTGCTATCCTTCACAGTAAGGATAGTGGTCTTCTCGAGCCTGAAAGGTGCCAATTCGGGGACTTTTTGAAGCTCCTAAGAGAGAGGGGCTCCACTCCCACAAGGAGCTTGAGGGGGAGCAGCGAAATCCTTCTCTCCCGAGATGCTGCCTGACCTGCTGAGTTACTCCAGCATTTTGTGAATAAGGAGCTTGAGGGGAAAACCCTAGTGTATCTTCAACATGAAGCACCGGCATGATGCAGGCGCGTTTACTTCAGGAGGTGACTGCTCTGCTGAGCACTATTGATTGCGGAGAGTGTGTCTTCCTTGGGGGGGATTTCGATTGTACCCTTGAGGCGCGAGATCACTGCGGTACTCAATGTGCTCCTGCAGTGGCGAAGACGTTGAGAGGTGTGATTGAATCTTTCGAGCTGGTTGATGCGCGGCGGAATCTCTACCCCGATTCCCACGTGTTTTCGCGGAGGTCTGAGGGGGGTGGTTCCCGTATCGATCGTATGTCTCCCGGGTCTCGGGGGCCTCTATGCGGCCGGTGCTGTGCTCGAACCACTGCCTGGTGCGAGTGGACTCTATCCCAGCGCGCACACGGGCTGGGTCCGCGTACTGGCACTTTAATAACCAGCTGCTGGAGGATCGCCGGTTCCAGGGGTCTTTCAGGCGGTATTGGGTGAAGTGGAGAGAGAGGCAGAGGGGGTTCCCTTCCCTTAGGCAGTGGTGGGATGTGGGAGAGGCTTACGTCCGTCTCTTTTGTCAGGTGTGGACAATAGACAATAGGTGCAGGTGTAGGCCATTCGGCCCTTCGAGCCAGCACCGCCATTCAATGTGATCATGGCTGATCATTCTTATATCAGTACCCCGTTCCTGCCTTCTCCCCATACCCCCTGACTCCGCTATCTTTACGAGCTCTATCTAGCTCTCTCTTTTCCTCATCTCAGTTCTAAATGGCCTAACACTTATTCTTAATCTGTGGCCCCTGGTTCTGGACTCCCCCAACATTGGGAACATGTTTCCTGCCTCTAACGTGTCCAACCCCTTAATAATCTTATATGTTTCGATAAGATCTCCTCTCATCCTTCTAAATACCAGTCAAAACAAGCCTAGTCACTCCAGTCTTTCAACATACGACAGTCCCGCCATTCCGGGAATTAACCTAGTAAACCTACGCTGCACGCCCTCAACAGCAAGATTATCCTTCCTCAAATTTGGAGACCAAAACTGCTCATAGTACTCCAGGTGCGGTCTCACTAGGGCCCTGTACAACTGCAGAAGGACCTCTTTGCTCCTATACTCAATCCTCTTGTTATGAAGGCAAACATTCCATTGGCTTTCTTCACTGCCTGCTGTACCTGCATGCTTCCTTTCAGTGACTGATGCACTAGGACACCCAGATCTCGTTGCACGTCCCCTTTTCCGAACTGGGGGTCGACCAGAAGGTGGGACGCGGCGGTCGAGCGACTCGAGAGGGAGTTACTCGACGCAGAGTCTCGCTTGGGTCGGGTCGGTGAGGACTCGTGTGAGTGGGGAGAGTTTCAGGGGAGGAAGGAAGCGCTGAGGGACCTGCAGCTTGAGCGGTCCCGAGGTGCTTACGTGAGGTCGCGAGTCCAGATGCTGCACGATCTGGACCGGGCTTCACCTTTCTTTCTCTCTCTGGAGAAAGGGCGAGGAGCCCGCAAACAGCTCGTCGAGCTGCTCACGAACGATGGCTCCTCTGTCACAGACACAGAGAGGATGATTGCGTTAGTTCGGTCCTTTTATGGAACTCTGTTCTCCGCTGATGGTTTCAGCGGGGAGGCTCAGCGGGTCCTGTGGGAGGGTCCACCAACTACAGATAGAGGGGAGTTTGAACAGCTGGATGACCCCTTATCAATGAATGAATGAATGTTTATTGGCCAAGTATGTGCACATACAAGGAATGTGTCTTGGTGCTCCGCTCACAAATGACAACACAAACATACAGTTGACAATTAAGAATAAAGCATAAACACATCAAAACAATAAGGATACAACATTACGGTCTAAACATGTGGGTGAAAATAAACCAGAGCAAAAAAGAGACTACAGAGTAAAACTATCACTCGTGGAAAAAAAGGTGTTTTTATGTCTGGCTGTGGCTGCTCTGACTGTCCGGAGTCACCTTTTTATGGCCCGGTTCCGCTTTTGTACGCCGCAGCGGAGTGTCTCGTGAAGATTAACGGTGCATTGTTGGCTCCCATTCGCTTTGGGAGGGGGGTACGCCAGGGGTGCCCCATGTCTGGGCAGTTGTACTCGGTCTGTGTGGAGCCATTCCTGTGTCTTCTTCAGAGGCGGTTGGCAGGCCTGGTTCTACCAGGACCGGGGGTGGAGGTGGTTCTCTCGGCCTATGCCGACGATGCGCTCGTTACGTTTACCGACCCTGTTGTCCTGCGGAGAATACGCGAATGCCAGCAGGTGTTCTCGGCTGCTTCGTCCACCAGGATCAACTGGAGTAAGTGCTCCGGACTCCTAGTGGGCCAGTGGCAGGTGGACTTCCTGCCGGAGGAGATGAAAGATTATGCGTGGAGCACCATGCACCTCCTCTACCTGAGGGTCTACCTGAGTCCCACTGAAGATGCTTGGTCGGCGAACTGGCAGGAGCTAGAGACGAAAGTCGTCGCCCGGCTGGGACGCTGGTCAGGCCTGCTTAGGGTCCTTTCTTTCCAGAGTCGGGAGCTGGTCATAAACCAGCTGGTGGCCTCCATGTTACGGTAACGGCTGGCTACTCTTGTCCCGCCCTCTACCTTTGTAACCGCAATACAGAAGAGGCTAGTGGATTTGTCTTTTGGGGAGAGAGGAAGCACTGGGTCTCTGCAGCAGTCCTGAGTCTCCCGTTAGAGGAGGGTGGCCAGTCCTTGGTATGCGTGCGTACCCAGGTGGCGGCTCTCCGTCTCAGGACTCTGCGGAGGTACGTGTACGCAGAGCACCCTCCCAGGTGGCGCGCTCTGGCCACGGATTTTTTGAGAGTCTGAAGAAGGGTCTCGACCCGAAACGTCACCCATTCCTTCTCTCCTGAGATGCTGCCTGACCCGCTAAGTTACTCCAGCATTTTGTGTCTACCTTTGATTTGAACCAGCATCTGCAGTTATTTCCCTACGAGTCTTTTACCCAAAGTAGGGGAATCGAGGACCAGAGGACATGGGTTCAAGGTGAAGAGGAAAAGATTTAATTGGAATCCGAGGGGTAACATTTTCACACAGAGGGTGGTGGGTGTATGGAACAAGCTGCCAGAGGAGGTAGTTGAGGTTGGGACTATCCCATCGTTTGAGAAACAGTTGGACAGGTACATGGATAGGACAGGTTTGGAGGGTTATGGACCAAGCGCAGGCAAGTGGGACTAGGGTAGCTGGGACATTGTTGGCCGGTGTGGGCGAGTTGGGCCGAAGGGCCTGTTTCCACACTGTATCACTCTATGACTCTATGATGAATCATCATCAGTACCCACTTGAGACATATTTCACCTTCTCTTCAGTATTTGATTTGGGAATTAACAATGAGAGACTCCCTGGGAGGGCATTGATTGTAATTTAGAATGCAACCTGCAGTTTGGGTGGGAGAAGCTGAAATTGGTATTACTGTTGAGTAAAAGTAACTACAAACGCTTGAGAGAGGAGCTGCTTAAAGTTGATTGGAAGAGGAACCTAGCAGGAATAAAGGTAGAACAGCTATGGCAGAAGTGTTTGAGACTAATTTAGAAGATAGCTTCTCTGTCCCCCTCTTTCCCCTCCCCTTCCCAGTTCTCCCTCTCTTTCTCCTCCCCCTTCCCAGTTCTCCCACTGGTCTTCCTGTCTCCAACTACATCCTTTCTTTGTCCCGCCCCCTCCCCTGACATCAGTCTGAAGAAGGGTCTCGACCCGAAACGTCACCTGAGATGCTGCCTGACCCGCTGAGTTACTCCAGCATTTTGTGATGCCCTAGAAGGCACGGGATCTTTTCATCCCACGAGGAAGAAACATATACTAAGGCGAGAATAAGGCGATCGTGGCTGACAAGAGAAGTACCATTAGCAAATTTCAAGATTCAAGATTCAAGATAGCTTTATTATCATCCAAATTGGACGAAATTCAGTCACCCACAGTCCAACAACAAAAGCATCAAAATAGGCATTAAAATTACACAACCCCCAAAACACACAAAAGAAACATCCACCAAGAAAACATCCATCACAGTGAGTCTCCTCCAGTCCTCTCCTCACTGTGATTGAAGGCCAGAATGTCTTTTCCCTTCTCCTGCCGTCCTCTCCCGCGGTCAGGTTGTTGTGGTTGCAGATGACACAAAGCTGGGTGGCAGAGTGAACTGTGTGGAAGATGCTATGAGGTTGCAGGGTGACTTGGACAGGTTGTGTGAGTGGGCGGATGCATGGCAGATGCAGTTTAATGTGGATAAGTGTGAGGTTATCCACTTTGGTGGTAAGAATAGGAAGGCAGATTATTATCTGAATGGTGTCAAGTTAGGAAAAGGGGACGTACAACGAGATCTGGGTGTCCTAGTGCATCAGTCACTGAAAGGAAGCATGCAGGTCCCTCCCCCTCCTCCCACCCCTACCACCCCTCCCACCCCCCCCCCCCCCCCCCCACCCCAATCAGAGATGCAAAAGGAATTTGGGAGTGCTGATGCTGGTCACTGATTGTGGATGATCAGCCATGATCACAGTGAATGGCGGTGCTGGCTCGAAGGGCTGAATGGCCTCCTCCTGCAACCTGTTTTCTATGTTTCTGTGTATTCCCCAAAAAAGATTAATTTGCGGGTTGAATCGGCAGTGAGGAAAGCAAATTTCAATGTTGGCATTCATTTTGAGAGGACTACGACACGAAAACTTTATTCATATCCAGAGGGAACTTGTTCTGCCGGCAGTCACAACGCACAACTAGGTACACGAAAAAAATTGAGATTAAAAGTGAAAACAAAAAGATAAAGACGAGCGACTGTTGTCTGGCTGCCGTGTGCACAGCGCCTTCACCGGAACAAACAAACACAGACTTATCCCCATGGCAGAGGATTCTAAACTAGAGCGACCCCCCCCCCCCCCTCCCCCACAGCGGGTCCCCCTTTGTTCTCCCACCGTCCCTCACGGCGGTTCCCCCCCACACCATGTACCCCATTGTCTTCCCCTCCCCCTACACGCCGTGTACCCCATTGTCTTCCCCTCCCCCTCCCCTCACCCTCATCGACCGTTGATCGTGGGTCGATCGCGAGGCCCCACTTCTGCCGAGGTACCCAATAGACAATAGGTGCAGGAGTAGGCCACTCGGCCCTTCGAGCCAGCACCGCCATTCACCGTGATCATGGCTGATCATTCTCAATCAGTACCCCGTTCCTGCCTTCTCCCCGTACCCCCTGACTCCGCTATCCTTAAGAGCTCTATCCAGCTCTCTCTTGAATGCATTCAGAGAATTGGCCTCCACTGCCTTCTGAGGCAGAGAATCCCACAGATTTACGACTCTCTGACTGAAAAAGTTTTTCCTCATCTCCGTTCTAAATGGCCGACCCCTTATTCTTAAACTGTGGCCCCTTGTTCTGGACTCCCCCAACATTGGGAACATGTTTCCTGCCTCTAGCGTGTCCAACCCCTTAATAATCGTATATGTTTCGATAAGATTCTCTCTCTTCCTTCTAAATTCCAGCGTAGACGAGCCCAGCCGCTCCAGTCTTTCAACATATGACAGTCTTGCCGCGGCCGGGGCTCCCATTGCCTGCAAGGCCCCGTTAGGCCAAGACTCCTGTTGCCGCCAAGGCTCACGCTGCCGCTGCCGAGGCTCCCATTGTCGCCACCGCTGAGGCTCCTTCGGCTCAGGGTCGGACGCGGTTGAGTGGGATAAATAGATCAGCCGTGATTGAATATCAGAGCATACTCAATGGGTCGAATGGCCTACAAATCTCCTCCAATGCCCTACGATCTTAGCGCCTTTACCACCTTAGACAGCTGAGGAAATTCAGAGTGTCTCTGAGGATCCTTCATTGCTTCTACTCTGGGGCTGTAGAGAGCATCCTGTCCGGCAACATCACAGTCTGGTTTGGGAACAGCTCTGCCCAGGACAGGATGGCCCTGCAGAGAGTAGTGTGTTCGACAGAACGCACCATGGGAACTACACTCGCCCCCCTGCAGGACCTATACATCAGGAGGTGCAGATCCAGAGCCAGCAACATTATGGGGAACCCCTACCTCCCCAGCAACGGACTGTTCCAGTTGCTACGGTCAGGCAAACGCCTCCGCTGGCACGCTGTGAAAACGGAGAGGATGAGACGGAGTTTCTTCCCACAGGCCATCAGGACTGTTAACTTTTATAACTCCAGGGAATACATTTTGTCTTCTCTGTATTAACTATAATTTATATGCTGTAACTGTAATTCTTTTTGTGCACAATCCTCAGGCATTGTCACTTTCATTTCACTGCACATCATGTATGTGTACGTGACAAATAAACTTGACTTGACTTGACTTGGTTTAAAGCAGTGGTGTCACCTTTAACTGGTACTCCTCACAGCACGTTGTCAGATATATTGAGCCAGTAGGTTTAATATGTTACTGTGAAAAACTTTTTCAGTCCGAGAGTTGTGAATCTGTGGAATTCTCTGCCTCAGAAGGCAGTGGAGGCCAATTCTCTGAATGCATTCAAGAGAGAGCTGGATAGAGCTCTTAAGGATAGCGGAGTCAGGGGGTACGGGGAGAAGGCAGGAACGGGGTACTGATTGAGAATGATCAGCCATGATCACATTGAATGGCGGTGCTGGCTCGAAGGGCCGAATGGCCTCCTCCTGCGCCTATTGTCTATTGTCTATTGTCTAATCACGAGGTGCACCCTTCTTGAGCATTATACTCAACAGAGTGACATGGTGGCACAGCGGTAGAGTTGCTGCCTTACAGCACCAGAGCCCCAGGTACCGGGTTCGATCCCGACTGCGGCTGCTTATCTGTACGGAGTTTGTACGTTCTCCCCGTGACCTGCGTGGGTTTTCTCCGAGATCTTTGGTTTGCTCCCACGCTCCAAAGAAGTACAGGTTTGCAGGTTAATTGGCTTGGTATAAGTGTAAATTGTCCGTAGTGTGTGTAGGATAGTGTTAGTGTGCGGGGATCGCTGGTCGGCGCGGACTCGGTGGGCCGAAGGGCCTGTTTCCACGCTGTATCTCGAAACTTTAAAAAAAACAAAAAAAACCAAGATGTGGGTTAAGCATTTCGAGATTGCTGTTTGAGGCCTATTGATTTTGGCTTTCAGTGTCTCTTATATAAAGTGTAAAGAGCTGGTGGAAATCTAGTCATGGAAGAATCAAACTACGCTGTGAAAACTCCTGCAAAAGTAGGTCTAAACATCGGTTTATCAACAAAGCTTCATTTCATTCATGCTTTCGATATCAACTAAGTGATTAATCTTAATTGAATGCCTCGAAGGTTTGCTGCAATCTTAACATGAAGTGATTAAAGATAGATAATACCAGAGAGATTTGTAGCTTATTAATTCTGTAGTTGTGGTGACAGCAGATAGGAGAAGGCAGAAATGGTGAGATATCCATTTTCTTTAACAATAGACAATAGACAATAGACAATAGGTGCAGGAGTAGGCCATTCAGCCCTTCGAGCCAGCACCGCCATTCAATGCGATCATGGCTGATCACTCTCAATCAGTACCCCGTTCCTGCCTTCTCCCCATACCCCCTCACTCCGCTATCCTTAAGAGCTCTATCCAGCTCTCTCTTGAAAGCATCCAACGAACTGGCCTCCACTGCCTTCTGAGGCAGAGAATTCCACACCTTCACCACCCTCTGACTGAAAAAGTTCTTCCTCATCTCCGTTCTAAATGGCCTACCCCTTATTCTCAAACTGTGGCCCCTTGTTCTGGACTCCCCCAACATTGGGAACATGTTATCTGCCTCTAATGTGTCCAATCCCCTAATTATCTTATATGTTTCAATAAGATCCCCCCTCATCCTTCTAAATTCCAGTGTATACAAGCCCAATCGCTCCAGCCTTTCAACATACGACAGTCCCGCCATTCCGGGAATTAACCTAGTGAACCTACGCTGCATGCCCTCAATAGCAAGAATATCCTTCCTCAAATTTGGAGACCAAAACTGCACACAGTACTCCAGGTGCGGTCTCACCAGGGCCCGGTACAACTGTAGAAGGACCTCTTTGCTCCTATACTCAACTCCTCTTGTTACGAAGGCCAACATTCCATTGGCTTTCTTCACTGCCTGCTGAACCTGCATGCTTCCTTTCATTGACTGATGCACTAGGACACCCAGATCTCGTTGAACTCCCCCTCCTCCTAACTTGACACCATTCAGATAATAATCTGCCTTTCTATTCTTACTTCCAAAGTGAATAACCTCACACTTATCTACATTAAACTGCATCTGCCATGTATCCGCCCACTCACACAACCTGTCCAAGTCACCCTGCAGCCTTATTGCATCTTCCTCACAATTCACACTACCCCCCAACTTAGTATCATCTGCAAATTTGCTAATGGTACTTTTAATCCCTTCGTCTAAGTCATTAATGTATATCGTAAATAGCTGGGGTCCCAGCACCGAACCTTGCGGTACCCCACTGGTCACTGCCTGCCATTCCGAAAGGGACCCATTTATCCCCACTCTTTGCTTTCTGTCTGTCAACCAATTTTCTATCCATGTCAGTACCCTACCCCCAATACCATGTGCCCTAATTTTGCCCACTAATCTCCTATGTGGGACCTTGTCGAAGGCTTTCTGAAAGTCGAGGTACACCACATCCACTGACTCTCCCTTGTCAATTTTCCTAGTTACATCCTCAAAAAATTCCAGTAGATTTGTCAAGCATGATTTCCCCTTCGTAAATCCATGCTGACTCGGAATGATCCCGTTACTGCTATCCAAATGCTCAGCAATTTCGTCTTTTATAATTGACTCCAGCATCTTCCCCACCACTGATGTCAGACTAACTGGTCTATAATTACCCGTTTTCTCTCTCCCTCCTTTCTTAAAAAGTGGGATAACATTTGCTATTCTCCAATCCACAGGAACTGATCCTGAATCTATAGAACATTGAAAAATGATCTCCAATGCTTCCACTATTTCTAGAGCCACCTCCTTAAGTACTCTGGGATGCAGACCATCAGGCCCTGGGGATTTATCAGCCTTCAGTCCCATCAGTCTACCCAAAACCATTTCCTGCCTAATGTGGAGTTCCTCCATCACCCTAGGTTCTCCGGCCCCGAGAACATTTGGGAGATTGTGTGTATCTTCCTCAGTGAAGACAGATCCAAAGTAACGGTTTAACTCGTCTGCCATTTCTTTGTTCCCCATAATAAATTCCCCTGCTTCTGTCTTCAAGGGACCCACATTTGCCTTGACTATTTTTTTCCTCTTCACGTACCTAAAAAAACTTTTGCTATCCTCAGTAGGGTTGCCAACTGTCCCGTATTAGCCGGGACATCCTGTATTTTGGGCTAAATTGGCTTGTCGCGTACGGGACCGCCCTTGACCCGTATTAGGCCCGGTGGACGCCCTTGTCCCGTATTAGGCCCGAGGGGCGCTGTAGGCCCGGACGCTGTAGGAAAAAAAACTGCAGATGCTGGTTACAAAATCTATGTCTACCTTCTGGACAGTGCAGGTTGGTCATGACAGTGTAGGCCCGGAGGCCCGGGCGCCGCCTAACGGAGGTTGCCTAGCAACCTACCTCCCGGCCCGGGCGGCCGCCATTGGTGGAGCCGGGAGCACTTGGCCGCTGGCTGGGTGAGGTCACGTGGGGCACGGGGCGGTGACGTCACCTTGTCCAGTATTTGGGAGTGCTCTAGTTGGCACCCCTTACTGTTCAGTGTCACCCCTAAGTATATTATACAGTGTATACCCACGAATATATAATGTTTGCGTGCTCGCCACAGAAGTAGATCTACAAACACATATTACAATCGCTCCACACTCTTAAATCTCTATTCCTACAGCAACATTTCTTACTTTAATTATGATC
Source organism: Rhinoraja longicauda (assembly GCF_053455715.1). Taxonomy (NCBI): domain Eukaryota; kingdom Metazoa; phylum Chordata; class Chondrichthyes; order Rajiformes; family Arhynchobatidae; genus Rhinoraja; species Rhinoraja longicauda. The sequence goes on from NC_135956.1 coordinate 88,367,520, forward strand.
TGCCTAAACGGTCAATAGAGGAAAGATTGAAAAGACTGGGCTTGTATTCACTGGAGTTTAGAAGGATGAGAGGGGATCTTATAGAGACGTATAAAATTATAAAAGGACTGGACAAGCTAGATGCAGGAATGCTTTCAGAGAATTGGCCTCCACTGCCTTCTGAGGCAGAGAATTCCACAGATTCACAACTCTCTGACTGAAGAAGGCAGGAACGAGGTACTGATTGTGGATGATCAGCCATGATCACGTTGAATGGAGGTGCTGGCTCGAAGGGCCGAATGGCCTCCTCCTGCACCTATTGCCTATTGTCCTCTCATCACGTGCAAGTAGAAAGTGCAAGGTCGGAGCAGTGGAATGCAGTCTGACTGTATTTCATGTGATTACAGTGCATCTCAGTCCCTGCATCTTGACCTTGTTCCTGCAGTTCTTTCCTGCAGCATTTCTGGTCGTGGCAAGGTGCCAGCTGGTGCTGTTATTGCAACTGCGGTGTTGGGATGTGTTCCAACGAGCTTGATCAAAGAGGAAAGCTATTTACAAAGGCAAAATGGCAAGGACGCCCAAGCAGTGGGGCGGGGCGATCCTTTGGCCAAGGAGCCAAGGATAAAAGGCAAGGATTAACGCAGCGCAGACAGTTGTAATTGTCAGACCGCCATTGTTGTCCTGAAAGTCACGTCACCCTTCACCAGTGCCCTCGGCTGGATGAACCTGTGAAGACTGGTGGTCCATAAACCATGAGCAAAGACTAGTGTAGGAAAATAACTGCGGATGCTGGTAACAATCGAAGGTATCACAAAATGCTGGAGTAACTCAGCGGGTCAGGCAGCATCTCGGGAGAGAAGGAATGGGTCACATTTCGCGTCGAGCCCCTTCCTCAGTCTGAAGAAGGGTCTCGACCCGAAACGTCACCCGTTCAAGGGTGAGAAACAGAAGATGAAGGTGGCATGTTTGTTCCAAATGCTGGTCCTATGATATTGTGCGGTAGATTATGTTGGTTTATCTGTGTGGATTAGAAACATAGAAACATAGAAAATAGGTGCAGGAGTAGGCCATTGGGCCACATCTAACTCCCTCTTAAATATAGCCAATGAACTGGCCCCAACTACCTTCTGTGGCAGAGAATTCCGCAGATTCACCACTCTCTGTGTGAAAAGAAACTCTCATCTCGGTCCTAAAAGACTTCCCCCTTATCCTTAAACTGTGACCCCTTGTTCTGGACTTCCCCAACATCGGGAACAATCTTCCTGCATCTAGCCTGTCCAACCCCTTAAGAATTTTGTAAGTTTCTATAAGATCCCCCCTCAATCTTCTAAATTCCAGCGAGTACAAGCCTAGTGTATCTAGTCTTTCTTCATATGAAAGTCCTGCCGTCCCAGGAATCAATCTGGTGAACCTTATGAAGATGTCCTTCCATTAATGCTGGCATTGCCCTCTCATGTTTGCTCTTCAGTATTTCGCCATGGTACTGAGCACAGCACATCACTGGCAACTGTCTCCCGGCCATTCAGGACATTTTTTACCGGTGATGCCTGCGGAAGGCACGCAGCATCATCAAGGACCACAGCCACCCAGCACGCAGGCTGTTCTCCATGTTACCGTCAGGCAGACGATACAGGATTATGGCTGCACGTACCACCAGACTTAAGAACAGTTTCTACCATCAGGCCATCAGGCTTCTGAACTCATAAACACATTTCACATCATACAGTATAAGAAAATAACTGCAGATGCTGGTGCAAATCGAAGGTATTTATTCACAAAATGCTGGAGTAACTCAGCAGGTCAGGCAGCATCTCGGGAGAGAAGGAATGGGTGACGTTTCGGGTCGAGACCCTTCTTCAGACTGAAGTCAGGGGGGCGGGACAAAGGAAGGACATAGGTGGAGACAGGAAGATAGAGGGAGAACTGGGAAGGGGGAGGGGAAGAGAGGGATAGAGGAACTATCTAAAGTTGGAGACGTCGATGTTCATACCGCTGGGCTGCAAGCTGCCCAGGCGAAATATGAGGTGCTATTCCTCCAATTTCCGATGGGACTCACTATGGCACTGGTGGAGGCCCATGACAGAAAGGTCAGACTGGGAATGGGAGGGGGAGTTGAAGTGCTCAGCCACCGGGAGATCAGTTTGGTCAATGCGGATCGAGCGCATCATATATGTTGATTATTTTTAATGTCTTTTTACCTATTTTTAATATTGTCTTTTTACCTTACTAATTTCATTTTTTATCTTATTTATCCTTGCAATATTACTGCTGAGGTGACCCGTTGTCTTGTCAAATACATTTCATTGTACCATTGACCCTGTGCCAACGTACATATGACAAATGAAACGTACTATTATTATTATTATTATTATAGATGCCTATAGTTGATCTTGTGTAGGAAAGAACTGCAGGCGCTGGTTTAAATCGAGGGTGGACACAAAATGCTGGAGTAACTCTGCGGGTCAGGCGGCATCTCTGGAGAGAAGGAATGGGTGACGTTTCGGGTCGAGACTCTTCTTCAGACTGATGTCAGGGGAGTGGGTGGGGCAGAAATAGAACGTAGTTGGAGACAGGAAGACTAGTGGGAGGTCTTACTGTCTCCGACTACATCCTGTTGGGGGTGTCCAGAACCAGGGGCCACAGTTTAAGGCAGGAAACATGTTCCCAATGTTGGGGGAGTCCAGAACCAGGGGTCACAGTTTAAGGCAGGAAACATGTTCCCAATGTTGGGGGAGTCCAGAACCAGGGGCCACAGTTTAAGAATAAGGGGTAGGCCATTTAGAACGGAGATGAGGCAAAACTTTTTCAGTCAGAGAGTTGCCAATCTGTGGAGTTCACTGCCTCAGAGGGCAGTGGTGGCCAAGTCTCTGAATGCATTCAAGAGAGAGTTAGATAGAGCTCTTAATGATAGCAGAATCAGGGGGTATGGGGAGAAGGCAGGAACGGGGTACTGATTGAGAATGATCAGCCATGATCACATTGAATGGCGGTGCTGGCTCGAAGGGCCGAATGACCTCCTCCTGCACCTATTGTCTATAAAATCACGAACTCAATAGATGGAGGGAATACACAGATTATTTTTTCCCAGGATCGGGAGGCTTTCAGCTCATTGGCCTTTATCAGTCTTACAGATAAGTTGAAAAAACTATTAGTTTAGGCAGCCTTCAGTGCTCTAGAGGTTATTCATTTGGAGCGCATACATTTTGTTGAACTCAGTCTGTTCATTGATTTCTTAATATGATATGGAGTAATTTGAACTAGTTAAAGACTGATTTATGTGACAGGGAGTATTGAGTATCGGAGTTGGGAGGTCATGTTAAAGATGTGTCAAGCTGGAAAGTATGCAGAGAAGATTTACAAGGAAGTTGCCAGGACTCAAGGGTCTGATCTATCGGGAGAGGTTAAGCCGTCTAGGACTTTATTCCTTGGAGGGCAGGTGGATGAGGATGATATAGACAATCGACAATAGGTGCAGGAGGAGGCCATTCGGCCCTTCGAGCCAGCACCGCCATTCAATGTGATCATGGCTGATTATTCTCAATCAGTACCCCGTTCATGCCTTCTCCCCATACCCCCTGACTCCGCTATCCTTAAGAGCTCTATCTAGCTCTCTCTTGAATGCATTCAGAGAATTGGCCTCCACTGCCTTCTGAGGCAGAGAATTCCACAGATTCACAACTCTCTGACTGAAAAAGTTTTTCCTCATCTCAGTTCTAAATGGCCTACCCTTTATTCTTAAACTGTGGCAACTTGTTCTGGACTCCCCCAACATTGGGAACATGTTTCCTGCCTCTAACGTGTCCAACCCCTTAATAATCTTATACGTTTCGATAAGATATCCTCTCATCCTTCTAAAATAGATCAGGTAAATGCACACTAAACTAGAACTTGGAAAGTTTCTGTTTTTGCCCGGCCTGGGTAAGAATGTGCCAGCTTCCTTCGGTGTGACAAATTTCAGGATCGAAAGGGGAGAGGAGGGAGGAAACATTGATGGAAGGCACTGATCTCACAGAGAATAAAGTGCAGTACAGGTCCATTGCCCCGGCGTGGCAACTTCAACAGCGGGAGAAGACGGCAGGGAAGAGAAAAGACATTCTGGCCTTCCATCACAGTGAGGAGGTGACTGGAGGAGACTCACTGTGATGGATGTTTCTTTTTTTTTGTTTTGTGTTGGTTTGTGATTGTGTGTGTTATTGCTTGTTTTTATTGCTCTTATTGTTGGACTGTGGGTAATGGAATCTCGTCCAAAAGACTTGTTTTTTTGGATGACAATAAAGGTTATTCTGATTCTGATGTGTGTTTGACGGCACTGGGCCCTGTTACCACTGGAGATTGGAAGGATGAGAAGGGAACACGTTGAAACGTACTGGACAGGGGAAGGCCTGGATATAGTGGATGTGGAGAGGATGTTTCCACCAGCAGGGGAGTCGAGAATTAGAGGGCATGGCCTCTGCACACAATGACGTGCCTTTAAGAAGGAGATGAGGAGGAATTCCTTTAGCCAGAGGGTGGTGAATCTGTGGAATTCATTGGCACCAACGGCTGGGGAGGCAAAGTCACTGTGTGTTTTTAAAGCGGAGATTGACAGGCATTTGGTCAGTAAGGGTGTGAAAGGGGAGAAGGCAGGAGACTGGAAATGAAAGGGAAAGATAGATCAGCCATAATTGAATAGCGGAGTAGACTGGATGAGCCGAATGGCCCAATTCTTCTCCTATGACTTCTGAACCTACGGGCCTATATGAAATGAGCTGCCAGAGGAATAGTTGAGGCAGTTACAATGACAACATGGTTTGGTAATGATTTGGAGGATATGGGTCAAATGTGGGCAAATGGGACTAGCTCAGGTGGGGCATGCTGGTGGGCATGTATGCGTCGGGCCGAAGGGCCTGTTGCAATGCTCTATGACTCTAATGATTAGGGGTTGCCAACTTCCTCACTCCCAAATACGGGACAGGGTGACGTTACCGTCCCCGCGACCCACGTGACCTCACCCAGCCGGCGGCCACGTGCTCCCGCTCCACCAATGGCGGCCGCCCGGGCCGGGAGGCGGGTTGTTACGCAACCTCTGATCGGCGGCGCCCGGGCCTTCGGACCAACACTGTCCGGAGCTAAAATTTCGGAAACCTAGAGTGTCGGGAACTAAACTGTCAGGACCTATAGCATTGGGGCCTACAATGTTGGGGCCTACACTGTCCGGGCCTACAGTGTCGGGGCCTACAGTGTCGGGGCCTACAGCGTCGGGGCCTACAGCATCGGGGCCTACAGCATCGGGGCCTTTACTAATGTCAATGACTGGTTATTTTGGTTCCATGGTATATTGCTTTGTGAATAGTGAGCGGCCTGGATAGAGTGGATGTGGAGAGGATGTTTCCACTAGTGGGAGAGTCTAGGACCAGAGGCCTCAGAATTAAAGGACGTCCCTTTAGCACGGGAGATGAGGAGGAATTTCTTTAGTCAGAGGGTGGTGAATCTGTGGAAATCATTGCCACAGAAGGCTGTTGAGGCCAAGTCAGTGGATATTGTTAAGGCAGATAGATTCTTGATTGTTACGGGTGTCAGGGGTTAAGGGGAGAATGGGGTTTAAAGAGAAAGATAGACCAGCCATGATTGAATGGTGGAGTAAACTTGATGGGCCGAATGGCTTAATTCTGCTCCTATCACTTAAGACCTTCCATAATTGTCCAAAAGCATTCTTTGACTGTGTTACAATTATTTTTTTGCCAATTTGGTTTGTTTTGGCTGTGTGAAAATGAAAGGGTCTCATAATGAATATATTCCCTTTGTTACTGACTCCTTTTTTAAATATTGATACTAATCCAAACAATATTGCTACAGTTGTGAACGTCATGGTTTTATCCCCTTATTATTTCATTTTCCATTGATATGAACCTACTTTCTGATCAGTTGAGGCAAGTTTATTCATCCCTATTATCTTTATGTCCTTTCTTATCAATGCCCGCGATATCAACTCCTTATTACCAATTGAGAATGATCTGAAGAAGAGTCTCGACCCGAAACGTCACCCATTCAGTCAGAGAGTTGTAAATCTGTGGAATTCTCTGCCTCAGAAGGCAGTGGAGGCCAATTCTCTGGATGCTTTCAAGAGAGAGCTAGATAGAGCTCTTAAGGATAGAAGATTGAGGAGGGATCTTATAGAAACTTACAAAATTCTTAAGCCAGCTTGCTGGCTTCCTCTTGCACCAAACGTTATTCCCTTATCATGTATCTACACACAGTAGATGGCTCGATTGTAACCACGTGCTGTCTTTCCGCTGACTGGTTGGCACGCAATAAAAGCTTTTCACTGCACCTCGCCACTCGTGACAATAAACAAAACTAAATTAAACTAAAACTAAACAATGTATTTAAGATAGGTGTCACAAAATGCTGGAGTAACTCAGCAGGTTAGGCAGCATCTCTGGAGAGAAGGAATGGGTGACGTTTCGGGTCGTGACCCTTCTTCAGACTGATGTCGGGGGGGGGGGGGGGGGGCAGGACTAAGAAAAGATGCAGGAAAGATGTTCCCAATGTTGGGGGAGTCCAGAACCAGGGGCCACAGTCTTAGAATAAAGGGGAGGCCATTTAAAACTGAGGTGAGAAAAAACTTTTTCACCCAGAGAGAGTTGTGAATTTGTGGAATTCTCTGCCACAGAGGGCAGTGGAAGCCAAATCACTGGATGGATTTAGGAGAGAGTTAGATAGAGCTGCAGGGGCTAGTGGAATCAAGGGATATGGGGAGAAGGCAGGCACGGGTTATTGATTGGGGACGATCAGCCATGATCACAATGAATGGCGGTGCTGGCTCGAAGGGCCGAATGACCTCCTCCTGCACCTATTTTCTATCTATGTTTCTATATATATATATATATATATATATATATATATCTTCCCCTCCCCTTCCCAGTTCTCCCACTGCCTTCCTGTCTCCACCTATATCCTTCCCTTGTCCCGCCCCCCTGACATCAGTCTGAAGAAGGGTCTCGACCCGAAACGTCATCCATTCCTTCTCTCCAGAGATGCTGCCTGGCCCGCTAAGTTACTCCAGCATTTTGTGATACCTTCGATTTGTACCAGCATCTGCAGTTATTTTCCTACACAACACGTATTTAAAATAGGTTACTTCAGTACTGACATGCAACTGGGGAGTGTTTGACTTCGTCTAAGATTAATATTAATAATTGCTTTTAGAATGAAGAAATATTCAAGCGTCAATTTTAAAACTATTTTACCCAACATTGTTCAGCATGTTCCAATGCCAACTGAATTTACTAAGTATTTACTTGCTTTTCAGGTGCTGCAGAAGCTTGGAAAAGCAGACGAGACAATCGATGAGCAGTTTGAAGGATTCGTACAAAACTTCAAGAAGCAGGAGGTAACTCGATAAAGATTTGACGTTTGTAATGAACTCCTTCTACCACCAGGGCTCAGAGAGTCATAGACTCCTTACTCCATAGACGCCTACCCCTTATTCTTAAACTGTGGCCCCTGGTTCTGGACTCCCCCAACATTGGGAACATGTTTCCTGCCTCTAGCGTGTCCAACCCCTTGATCAATATCCCCGCTGGACCTTTTCAAGACATCAACACGGCCAAATGTCCTTTAAAGTGGGATATTGTACCTGTATTAACTACTTCCTCTGGGCAGCTTGATCCATAAATGTACCACCCTCTGTGTTAAAAGTTGCCCCCCCCCCCCCCTTCCTGCTAAATCATTCCCCTCTCATCTTAACACAAGGATGAGAGGGGATCTTATTGAAACATATAAGATTATTAAGGGGTTGGACTCGTTAGAGGCAGGAAACATGTTCCCAATGTTGGGGGAAGTCCAGAACCAGGGGCCACAGTTTAAGAATAAGGGGTAGCCATTTAGAACGGAGATGAGGAAAAACTTTTTCAGTCAGAGAGTTGTGAATCTGTGGATTTCTCTGCCTCAGAAGGCAGTGGAGGCCAGTTCTCTGGATGCTTTCAAGAGAGAGCTAGATAGAGCTCTTAAGGATAGCGGAGTCAGGGGGTATGGGGAGAAGGCAGGAACGGGGTACTGATTGAGAATGATCAGCCATGATCACATTGAATTGGGGGGGTGGGGGGGAGGGGAGGGGGGGGGGAAGGGAAGGCGGGAGGAGAGGGTGGTCCAGCATTTTGTGCCTAGCCCTGTGAATTAGTTGGGAGATTTTCAGTGTCATGGGACATGGGGTGAGCAGGCAATCGAATTTATTTAAACAATACTCGGTCACTATGTGTTTCAACAGTGAAGGGTGGATATTGCTGTAAAATATCAGTACTGTTTTCACATGCTGCTTTTGCTTTGTTTCAGGCTGAAGGTGGTCGATTACAGAAAGAGCTACGAGGTTACTTATCAGCAGTGAAAGGTTGTCATACAGTTTTATATTATACATTATCATTTGTGTCTGACATTGATTGACGTACAATTATTCGGCAGTTCTTTTATATGACGTGCTTTGCTTTTGGTACCAATCACTTTCAAAGGCTTTACCCTTCGCAGCCCTGCCTGGGCTGCTAGCTATCGCGTGAAAGTTTCTTTGGTCAGAGCTCCTGTATAAAATCATGAGAGGAATAGATCGGGTAGACGCACAGAATCTCATGCCCAGAGTTGGGGAATCGAGGACCAGAGGACATAGGTTCAAGGTGAAGGGGAAAAGATTTAATAGGAATCTGAGGGGTAACTTTTTCACTCAGAGGGTGGTGGGTGTATGGAACAAGCTGCCAGAGGAGGTAGTTGAAGCAGGGACTATCCCAACATTTAAGAAACAGTTAGACAGGTACATGGATTGGACAGGTTTGGAGGGATATGGACCAAATGCGAGCAGGTGGGACTATTGTTGCTGAGACATGTAGGCCGGACTTGATTAATTCATTATACTGTTCCCAACACCCGAAGCATAAAAAAAGACACAAAGTGCTGGAGTAACTCAGTGAGTCAAGCAGCATCTCTGGAGAACATGGATAGATGACGTTCCTGACCCAAAATGGGATCCAAGCCACTTTCTGCAGAGATGCTGCCTGACCCGCTGAGTTACTTCAACACTTTGTGTCTCTTTTTGGTAAACCAGCATCTGGAGATCCTTGTTTCTACCCGAAGCATAATGTCACCAGTTAGGGCATTTCTTCTCTAACTTTAGATAGCTCCTCTGTCCCTCTCTTCCCTCTCCCCCTTCCCAGTTCTCCCACTAGTCTTCCTGTCTCCGACTACATCCTATCTTTGTCTCGCCCCCTCCCCTGACATCAGTCTGAAGAAGGGTCTCGACAACGAAACGTCACCCATTCCTTCTCTCCTGAGATGCTCCCTGACCCGCTGAGTTACTCCCGTCTTTTGTGATACCTTCGATTTGCACCAGCATCTGCAGTTATTTTCCAACACAAGAAAAGGTGCTGTTTGTAAACAGTTCACTTTAGTGAACTGCCCTAACACTGTATTATTTAGTTATTTTTAGTTTAGAGGTACAGCGCGGAAACAGGCCCTTCGGCCCACCGGGTCCGCGCCGACCAGCGATCCCCGCACACTGACACTATCCTACACACACTAGGGACAGTTTTTACATTCATTATACCAAGCCAATTAACCGACAAACCTGTACGTCTGTGGAGTGTGGGAGGAAACCAAAAGTTCTCGGGGAAAACGCACCCAGTCACAGGGAGAACGTACAAACTCCGTACACACAAGCACCTGTAGCCAGGGTCGAACCCAGGTCTCTGGCGCTGTAAGTGCTGTAAGGCAGCAACTCTACCGCGCCGGCCCACAATATTTTGCTCCAACTTTTAATGCCAAGGAGGAACGAATTATTATCTTGTTTTGTTCATTGATTCGTGAACAGAACGCTGATTGTGCTTTTCTCAGTCCAGAAATAATTTAATGAGGGCGGGAACACAAGATAGCAACCAAGGTCAAAATTGAACCCAGGTCTCTGGCGCTATTCGGCAGTGGCACCGATCTCCCGCCCCGATCTGTTCTGTTGAATACTTGAGCCCAGTGTAGCTGATTTGTTAATGGTGGAAAAACATCTAATGTCATTGTCATTACTGCCTCATGAAAGTATCTCTGTATCTGTTGCCAAAGCACTTATCCCTACCACAGCACCCTCTGCCAGTTTGTAAACGAGCAAGAATCTGGTGGCAGGACAGAGAATTGAGATACGGTTGTCAACTGTCCCGTATTAGCCGGGACATTCTGTATTTTGGGCTAAATCCGTTTGTCCCGTACGGGACCACCCTTGTCCCGTATTAGGCCGGGGAGGCGCTGTAGGCCAGGACACTGTAGCCCGGGGGCCGCTGTAGGCCCGGACAGTGTAGACCCGGACACTGTAGGCCCAGGGGCCACTGTAGGCCCAGGCACTGTAGGCCCAGAGGCCGCTGTAGGCTCGGACAGTGTAGGCCCGGACACTGTAGGCCCGGGGGCCGCTGTAGGCCCAGGCACTGTAGGCCCGGGGGCCGCTGTAGGCCCGGACACTGTAGGCCCAGGGGCCGCTGTAGGCCCAGGCAGTGTAGGCCCAGGGGCCGCTGTAGGCCCAGACAGTGAAGGCCCAGACACTGTAGGCCCGTGGGCCGCTGTAGGCCCAGGCACTGTAGGCCCAGGAGTGTGTTCGGGGAGCGGGACCGAGTGTGTTCGCCTAACGGACACCCCGGCCCGGGTGGCCGCCATTGGTGGAGCGGGAGCATGTGACTGCTGGCTGGGTGAAGTCATGTGGGGCGCGGGGCGGTGACGTCACCTCTTGTCCCGTGGTTGGGAGCGTGATAGTTGGCACCCCTAGATTGAAATCAGAACGTGTCAGGGACGATCCAGCACCTGCACAGTGGGAATCTCTGTCAATAAACTCCCGTTCATCAAAATACCAATCTGAAATCAGTCTGAAGAAGGGTCTCGACCCGAAATGTCACCTATTCCTTTGCTCCAGAGATGCTGTCTGACCCGCTGAGTTGCTCCAGCATTTTGTGCCTCTCTCCTGCTGTGACATATTGTTTGACAGGGCTGTAATTGCCAACAGATGATGACAGGCCCACATTTATCACTGATCCCCATTGCTTGACGATGAAATAATGGAGGTTCTCTGCAACTTCAAGAACAACAACTCTCACCGACTTCCACAGATGGAAACATAGAAACATAGAAACATAGAAAATAGGTGCAGGAGTAGGCCATTCGGCCCTTCGAGCCTGCACCGCCATTCAATATGATCATGGCTGATCATCCAACTCAGTATCCCGTACCTGCCTTCTCTCCATACCCCCTGATCCCTTTAGCCACAAGGGCCACATCTAACTCCCTCTTAAATATAGCCAATGAACTGGCCTCAACTACCTTCTGTGGCAGAGAATTCCACAGATTCACCACTGTGTGAAAAAAAACTTTCTCATCTCGGTCATAAAAGACTTCCCCCTTATCCTTAAACTGTGACCCCTTGTTCTGGACTTCCCCAACATCGGGAACAATCTTCCTGCATCTAGCCTGTCCAACCCCTTAAGAATTTTGTAAGTTTCTATAAGATCCCCCCTCAATCTTCTAAATTTCCAGATGTGCCGTAGAAAGCATTTTATCAGGATGCATCACAGCTTGGTTTGGGAACAGCTCCATCCAAGACCGCAAGAAATTGCAGAGAATTGTGGACGCAGCCCAGACCATCACACAAACCGACCTCCCTTCCATTGACTCCATCCACACCTCACGCTGCCTCGGCAAGGCCAGCAGCATCATCAAGGACCAGTCTCACCCCGGCCACTCCCTCTTCTCCCCTCTCCCATCAGGCAGTAGGTATAGAAGTGTGAAAACGCACACCTCCAGATTCAGGGACAGTTTTTTCCCAGCTGTTCTCAGCAACTGAACCATCCCACCACAACCAGAGAGCAGTCCTGAACTACTATCTACCTCTTTGGTGACCCTCGGACTATCCTTGATCAGGCTTTGCTGGCTTTACCTTGCACTAAACGTCATTCCCTTATCATTTATCTGTACACTGTAAATGGCTCAATTGTAATCACGCATTGTCTTTCCGCTGATTGGTTAGCACGCAACAAAAGCTTTTCACTGTACCTCGGTACACGTGACAATAAACTAAACTGTAAATCAATCGAGATCCTGCTGTAACTTATTGTTTGACGAAGTTGTAATTGCCAACAGCTGAATACAGGCTCGCATTTATCACTGATACCCATTGCTTGACAATGAAATAATGGAGATTCTCTGAAACGAGCAACAGAAATCCACCCGTTACTGAATGCAAAATTTCACGTCGAAGGGCATGTCTGGAGAACTAAACGCTCTGATCTGTTTGTATTCTGCAGGGATGCAAGAAGCCTCTACAAAGCTCACAGAGTCACTACACGAAGTGTACGAGCCTGAGTGGTATGGCAGGGATGACGTTAAAATTGTTGGCCAGGTAAGACTGAGCCCAGGTGAGATAAGCTGCTGGCTCAACCACGTAAAAAAAACACCCAATATCTTCGGTGCTGGCTCGAAGGGCTGAATAGCCTCCTCCTGCACCTATTGTCTGTTGTCTATTGTCTTTCATCTCAGTGCTATTTAGAAACATAGAAACATAGAAAATAGGTGCAGGAGGAGGCCATTCGGCCCTTCGAGCCAGCACCGCCATTCATTGTGATCATGGCTGATCATCCACAATCAATAACCCGTGCCTGCCTTCTCCCCATATCCCTTGATTCCACTAGCCCCCAGGGCTCTATCTAACTCTCTCTTAAATTCATCCAGTGATTTGGCCTCCACTGCCCTCTGTGGCAGAGAATTCCACAAATTCCCAACTCTCTGGGTGAAAAAGTTCCTTCCTCACCTCAATTTTAAACGGCCTCCCCTTTATTCTAAGACTGTGGCCCCTGGTTCTGGACTCCCCCAAACATTGGGAACATTTTTCCTGCATCTGGCTTGTCCAGTCCTTTTTATAATTTTATACGTCTCTGTAAGATCCCCTCTCATACTTCTAAACTCCAGTGCAAAGTGTAGATACAAGATTTGTTGTACTGGATTTCAGCTGTCGCAGAACACTCAATGTACAAAATATTTTGAAATCTTTTGAGCTGAAAAAAGGACTTTGGATATGCCAATTTTATTTATTTATTTCATGGCAGTGCTGCATCTCATCACCAAACAAATTGCCCATGGGAATGGAACTAATCTTTGGAACAAGGAGGAAACTGTTCAATTAATGGCAACTTCATAGAGAACCAAGATCTCCTTAATCAAGCTGTTTGTGCATACTGAGAGGCATCCAGAAGCTCCAGCACAAGGGGTCACAGTTTAAGGATAAGGGGGAAGTCTTTTAGAACCCAGAGATGAGAACGTTTTTTTTTCACACAGAGTGGTGAATCTGTGGAATTCTCTGCCACAGAAGGTAGTTGAGGCCAGTTCATTGGCTATATTTAAGAGGGAGTTAGATGTGGCCCTTGTGGCTAAAGGGATCAGGGGGTATGGAGAGAAGGCAGGTACGGGATACTGAGTTGGATGATCAGCCATGAATGGCGGTGCGTACAGGCTCGAAGGGCCGAATGGCCTACTCCTGCACCTATTTTCTATGTTTCTATGTTTCTATGCCGGTTCACTCACTGAAGTTAACTCACTGAAGTGCTGAGACAGTAAGCCTTATACTTGCCATCCAGGAGGCCTAGGCCTTCCACCAGCCTGCCTCTCCAGTAGCTGAGAAGCTGCCCTCCAGTAACAACAGTTCATAACAAGCCCACGACAAAACTTTGACCACTTCCCATATCTCGGGAGAAACTTCTCAAGGCGGACGTCGGTGGTAAAGTCCACCGTTGCCTTCAATGCACCTGCACGACCTTAGGTTGGTTCAGGGAAAAGATGTTGAAGGCGAAACCATGACACCCAGCACAAAATGGCACTCAGACAATAGGTGCAGGGGGAGGCCATTCGGCCCTTTGAGCCAGCAATGTGATCATGGCTGATCATTCTCAATCAGTACCCCGTTCCTGCCTTCTCCCATACCCCCTGACTCCGCTATCCTTAAGAGCTCTATCTAACTCTCCCTTGAATGCATTCGGAGTATTGGCCTCCACTGCCTTCTGAGGCAGAGAATTCCACAGATTCACAACTCTCTGACTGAAAAAGTTTTTCCTCATCTCCGTTCTAAATGGCCTACCCCTTATTCTTAAACTGTGGCCCCTGGTTCTGGACTCCCACAACATTGGGAACATGTTTCCTGCCTCTAACGTGTCCAACCCCTTAATAATCTTATACGTTTCGATAAGATTCCCTCTCATCCTTCTAAATTCCAGTGTATACAAGCCCAGTCGCTTCAGTCTTTCAACATATGACAGTCCCGCCATTCCGGGAATTAACCTAGTAAACCTACGCTGCACGCCCTCAATAGCAAGAATATCCTTCCTCAAATTTGGAGACCAAAACTGCACACAGTACTCCAGGTGCGGTCTCACTAGGGCCCTGTACAACTGCAGAAGGACCTCTTTGCTCCTATACTCAACTCCCCTTGTTATGAAGGCCAACATCCCATTTGGCTTTCTTCACTGCCTGCTGTACCTGCATGCTTCCTTTCAGTGACTGATGCACTAGGACACCCAGATCTCGTTGTACGTCCCCTTTTCCTAACTTGACACCATTCAGACAATAGGTGCAGGAGTAGGCCATTCGGCCCTTCGAGCCAGCACTGCCATTCAATGTGATCATGGCTGATCATTCACAATCAGTACCCCGTTCCTGCCTTCTCCCCATACCCCGTGACTCCGCTATCCTTAAGAGCTCTATCTAGCTCTCTCTTGAATGCATTCAGAGAATTGGCCTCCACTGCCTTCTGAGGCAGAGAATTCCACAGATTTACAACTCTCTGTGATCCCTGGCCTCCTGCAGTCTTCAGAGACCTTGACGACCGACAATAATCATCTCAAGGGTAGCCACAAAATGCTGGCGTGACACAGCGGGACAGACAGCATCTCTGGATAGAAGGAATGGGTGACCTTCTTCAGAGGGTCTCGACCCAAAGCTTCACCCATTCCTTCTATCCAGAGACGCTACCTGACCCGCTGAGTTACCTCAGCATTTCAAGTCTATCTTCGGTGTAGGCAGTTCCTTCCTACGTAATTATATCGAGACACTGGAAAGAAACCAGCAAAACTGTCTCCCCACAAAACCCTTCAATTTCGCTGGAAGGATAAATAAGCCAATGTCTGTATCCTCTCATGGGTCAACACTGAGACCAGCACTGAGATCCTAATTATATTCATTCCACTTTGTTGGTCAGCCTATGTTAGACAATAGACAATAGACAATAGGTGCAGGAGTAGGCCATTCAGCCCTTCGAGCCAGCACCGCCATTCAATGCGATCATGGCTGATCACTCTCAATCAGTACCCCGTTCCTGCCTTCTCCCCATACCCCCTCACTCCGCTATCCTTAAGAGCTCTATCCAGCTCTCTCTTGAAAGCATCCAACGAACTGGCCTCCACTGCCTTCTGAGGCAGAGAATTCCACACCTTCACCACTCTCTGACTGAAAAAGTTCTTCCTCATCTCCGTTCTAAATGGCCTACCCCTTATTCTTAAACTGTGGCCCCTTGTTCTGGACTCCCCCAACATTGGGAACATGTTTCCTGCCTCTAATGTGTCCAATTCCCTAATTATCTTATATGTTTCAATAAGATCCCCCCTCATCCTTCGAAATTCCAGTGTATACAAGCCCAATCGCTCCAGCCTTTCAACATACGACAGTCCCGCCATTCCGGGAATTAACCTAGTTGTTTGTATACCCAACAGCAGACTCTTGAAACAGACGCCTTAATGCAAGTGCTGTCACGGGAGATTCTCAAGCTGACAGAGGTTCAAGGATATGTTGGAAGCTTCCTTAAAGAAAAGCACCATTCCATCTAGTCCTTTGAACGTCTAGCCCAAGAGCGCTCAAAGTCGAGAGGGGGGCCTTTCGGATGTTTAGTTTAGTTAAGATTAGCTTCGAGACACAGCGCGGAAACGGGCCCGTCGGCCCACCGGGTCCGCGCCGCCCAGCGATCCCTGCATATTAACACTGTCCTACACACACTAGGGACAATTTTTACACTGATACCAAGCCAATTAACCTACAAACCTGCACGCCTTTGGAGTGTGGGAGGAAACCGGAGATCTCGGAGAAAACCCACGCAGGTCACGGGGAGAACGTACAAACTCCGTACGGACAGCGCCCGTAGTCGGGATGGAACCCGGGTCTCCAGCGCTGTAAGGCAGCAACTCTACTGCTGCGCCACCTTGGTGTTGAGAACCTCGTGTTCATCTACCTGGGGCAGACAAAACCCTGCACGTCCCCTCACAATAGACAATAGACAATAGACAATAGACAATAGACAATAGGTGCAGGAGGAGGCCATTCGGCCCGTCGAGCCAGCACCGCCATTCAATGTGATCATGGCTGATCATTCTCAATCAGTACACCATTCCTGCCTTCTCCCCATACCCCCTGACTCCGCTATCCTTAAGAGCTCTATCCAGCTCTCTCTTGAATGCATTCAGAGAATTGGCCTCCACTGCCTTCTGAGGCAGAGAATTCCACAGATTCACAAATCTTTGACTGAAAAGGTTTTTCCTCATCTCAGTTCTAAATGGCCTACCCCTTATTCTTAAACTGTGGCCCCTGGTTCTGGACTCCCCCCTCACAAAGTACCCAGGATGCCTTGCCCCACTTGTGGAAGAGTCCATGGTTCAAACATTGTCCTCATCAGCCACCTCAAAGTCCACAAAATGAGAGTGGAAGCAAGGCATCTTTGATCCCGAGAGTCTGCCTAAAAGGGAGATCATATATTTCTTTTAATTCTGTCGGGAAGCCAACAACTTCCTTCAATTACAGATGAACGTCCATGATCAGAATGAATGGCGGTGCTGCCTCAAAGGGGCAAATGGCCTCCTCCTGCACCTATTTTCTATGTTTCTAATTTAGGACGTAACTAAACATGTTTCCAGGTTGCTAACAAATGGCAGACCTTTGCACAGTTTACATCAAAGATACTAGAGGAACAAGATCGACCACTCGACCCTAAAAACCGTCGTATGTCACGGCGCCATTTTAGTCAGCAGAAACTTCCAGAAACATTTTAAAAGAAAAATAACAAAAATCTGTGAGTTGATATATGAGATATATTCTGCATTTTCATGGTATCATCACACATACTGTTCCCCCAAAACACTGATTACACTGCGAGAGGCATAGCGAACGGCGGGTTTTGCTTACTAAAATGGCTCCTTTGCGTACTACACTTCAGGATAGGTGATTTCGACGGTGTGGTTCATCTTGCTCCTCTAGTATCTTTGGTTGAAATTGGTCCATCTGGGAGTGAGTACATTCAGCATTCCAATGTCCATATTCTAATCATCACCCAGTCAAGGAGCCTCTGACCCTATGCTCAGTGACGTGCTTATATAGCTGGGGTGGGAGATGAAGGGGGAGTAACAAGATGCGTATGTATTCAAGTTCATGATAAGCATGGTAACAGGCCAATGAACAAAGCAGAACAGCGGGAAAGTAGAGTAGTATTAATCCTGAGCTTAGTTCAGTTTAGTTTAGAGATACAGCGCGGAAACAGGCCCTTCGGCCCATCGAGTCCGCGCCGACCAGCGATCCCCGCACATTAACACTATCCTACACACACAAGGGACAATTTACACTTTATACCAAGCCAATTAACCTACAAACCCGCACGTCTTTGGAGTGTGGGAAGAAACCGGAGCGCCCGGAGAAAACTCACACAGGTCACGGGGAGAACGTACAAACTCCGTACAGACAGCGCCCGTAGTTAGGACCGAACCCCGGTCCCCGGCGCTGTGAGGCAGCAAATCTATCGCTGTGCCACCGTACCGCCAAATGTCCTTTGTAGGATGAGGATGGAGCTGGCAAGTCCAAGGATTATTGACCAACGTTAGTTAGTAGGCCTTGGAAAGGTAATGACTAGTTTTTTTTTAGAATGAATAGCTTTCTTCACCAGCTAAAGTGGAAGTATTCTTGCTATTGAGGGCGTACAGCATAAGTTCACCAGGTTAGTTCCCGGAATGGCGGGACTGTCGTATGTTGAAAGACTGGAGCGACTGGGCTTGTATACACTGGAATTTAGAAGGACGAGAGGGGATCTTATCGAAACATATGATTATTAAGGGATTGGACACGTTAGAGGCAGGAAACATGTTCCCAATGTCGGGGGAGTCCAGAACCTGGGGCCACAGTTTAAGAATAAGGGGTAGGCCATTTAGAACAGAGATGAGGAAAAACGTTTTCAGTCAGAGAGTTGTAAATCTGTGGAATTCACTGCATCAGAAGGCAGTGGAGGCCAATTCTCTGGATGCATTCAAGAGAGAGCTAGATAGAGCTCTTAAGGATAGCGGAGTCAGGGAGTATGGGGAGAAGGCAGGAACGGGGTACTGATTGAGAATGATCAGCCATGATCACATTGAATGGCGGTGCTGGCTCGAAGGGCCGAATGGCCTACTCCTGCAACTATTGTCTGTTGTCTATTGTCTACGGATTAGCTGACTTGAGGACTGCAGTCACATAGACAGCAAGGAAACATTTTCTTTGGGGAAAGCTCCGCTTTCACCATTGTCCCATTGCCTCCAAGGTCTCTGTTATTGTGGTTTGGAGGGAAAATCTCTTCCTGGAATGTTAATCAGTTTCCCACATTGCGGCAATATCACACTTACTTTGGCAAGTGGAGATGTCAGTGTTGTCTTGCCAAACACACTCAAGTGGCTGGCCTGTATCCACTGCGGTTCGGTGTTGAAGCAAGTGTAACTGAACCACGACCAGCCACTGGGGTTTCGAGGTGACCTGCTGTGCTACGTTTGGCAGTAGAATGCCACTAGGTTAATTCCCGGAATGGCGGGACTGTCGTATGTTGAAAGACTGGAGCGACTAGGCCGGTATACACTGGAATTTAGAAGGATGAGAGGGGGTCTTATCGAAACGTATAAGATTATTAAGGGGTTGAACGCGTTAGAGGCAGGAAACATGTTCCCAATGTTGGGGGAGTCGAGAACAAGGGGCCACAGTTTAAGAATAAGGGGTAGGCCATTTAGAACGGAGATGAGGAAAGCTTTGTCAGTCAGAGAGTTGTGAATCTGTGGAATTCACTGCCTCAGAAGGCAGTGGAGGCCAATTTTCTGAATGCATTCAAGAGAGAGCTAGATAGAGCTCTTAAGGATAGCGGAGTCAGGGGGTATGGGGAGAAGGCAGGAACGGGGTACTGATTGAGAATGATCAGCCATGATCACATTGAATGGCGGTGCTGGCTCGAAGGGCCGAATGGCCTACTCCTGCACCTATTGTCTATTGTCTTTAACGTTGATGCATCACCATTTGTGTAGCTAATTCCCATCAGATGATGGCGACCAGTTTCTGAATCAGTTCTTATCATTTTGTTTTCTGGATCTGGACACATTTTATATTGTTGTCATTATAAACTCTCAAGCAATTCTTTGCTTATTTCTCAGAATTCTGACCTGCTGTGGGCGGACTTTCACCAGAAGGTGGTTGACCAGTCTTTGCTAACGTTGGACACATACTTGGGCCAGTTTCCTGATATTAAGGTCTGATTGCAACGTATTCAATTGATATAAATGGCCGCTGCCTAAAATGTGCATGTGTCACGCAGAGGGACATTCTTGCTATTGAGGGCGTGCAGCGTAGGTTTACTAGGTTAATTCCTGGAATGGCGGGACTGTCGTACGTTGAAAGACTGGAGCGACTGGGCTTGTGTACACTGGAATCTAGAAGGATGAGAGGGGATCTTATTGAAACATATAAGATTATTAAGGGATTGGACACGCTCGAGGCAGGAAATATGTTCCCAATGTTGGGGAGTCCAGAACAAGGGGCCACAGTTTAAGAATAAGGGGTAGGCCATTTAGAACGGAGATGAGGAAAAACCTTTTCAATCAGAGAGTTGTAAATCTGTGGAATTCTCTGCCTCAGAAGGCAATGGAGGCCAATTCTCTGGATGCTTTCAAGAGAGAGCTAGATAGAGCTCTTAATGGGCCCTGTTGCTCAGAAGGGTAGGGAAAGGAAGAGGAGAGCGATAGTAATAGGGGACTCTATAGTGAGGGGGTCAGATAGGCGATTCTGTGGACGCAGTCGGGAGACCCGGATGGTGGTTTGCCTCCCTGGTGCCGGTGTCCGGGATGTGTCTGAGCGTGTCCAGGATATCCTGAAAGGGGAGGGAGAGGAGCCAGAGGTCGTGGTACATATAGGTACCAACAATATAGGTAGGATAAGGGAAGAGGTCCTTAAAGGAGAATTTAGGGGGCTAGGAAGAGAGTTTAAAAAAAAGGACTTCCAAAGCAATAATCTCAGGCTTACTGCCTGTGCCACGCGATAGTGAGAATAGGAATGGAGTGAGGTGGAGGATAAATACGTGGCTGAGGAACTGGTGCAGGGAGCAGGGATTCAAGTTTCTGGATCATTGGGACCTCTTCTGGGGGAAGTATGACCTGTACAAAAAGGACGGGTTGCATCTGAACCTGAGAGGAACCAATATCTTGGCGGGGAGATTTGCTAAGGTAATTGCGGAGACTTTAAACTAGTACGGTTGGGGGGAGGGACTCAAACACAGATAGCTAATAGGCAGTGTGTGAGGCAGGAGGCAGAAAAGGGAAACACTCAGACCCAATATGTAGGAGAGAAAGAAGTGAAAAGAAATAAACTGAGAATAAGAAATGATGGGTCCCTTAAATGTGTATATTTTAATGCTAGGAGCATTGTAAGAAAGGTGGATGAGCTTAGAGCCTGGATTGACATCTGGAAGTATGATGTTGTGGCGATCAGTGAAACATGGTTGCAGGAGGGTTGCGATTGGCAATTAAATATTCCAGGATTTCATTGTTTCAGATGTGATAGAATCGGAGGGGCAAGAGGTGGGGGTGTTGCATTGCTTGTCAGGGAGGATATCACAGCAGTGCTTTGGCAGGACAGACTAGAAGGCTCGATTAGGGAGGCTGTTTGGGTGGAACTCAGAATTGAGAAAGGTTTAGCAACACTTATTGGGGTGTATTATAGACCGCCAAATAGGGAACGAGAATTGGAAGAGCATATATGTAAGGAGATAGCAGACATTAGTAGTAAGCACAGAGTAGTGATTGTGGGTGATTTCAATTTTCCGTATATAGACTGGGAATCACATTCTGTTAAAGGGCTGGATGGTTTGGAGTTTGTAAAATGTGTGCAGGATAGTTTTTTCCAGCAATACGTAGAGGTACCTACCAGAGAAGGGGCAGTGTTGGACCTGTTAGGAAATGAGACGGGTCAGGTGACGGAGGTATGTGTTGAGGAGCACTTTGGGTCTAGTGATCATAATGCCATTAGTTTCAATATCATTATGGAGAAGGTCAAATCTGGACCAAGGGTTGAGATTTTGGATTGGAGAAAGGCTAATTTTGAGGAGATGAGAAAGGATTTAAAAGGAGTGAAATGGAACTTTTTGTTTTATGAAAAGGATATAATAGAGAAATGGAGGATATTTAAAGGTGAAATTTTGAGAGTACAGAGTCTTTATGTCCCTGTTCGGTGGAAAGGAAAGAATAATAATTTGAAAGAGCCGTGGTTTTCCAGGGAAATTGGACACTTGGTTTGGAAAAAGAGGGAGATATACAATAAATATAAGCGGCAGGGAGTAAATGAGGTTTTTGAGGAATATAAAGAATGTAAAAGGAATCTTAAGAAGGAAATTAGAAAAGCGAAAAAAAGATATGAGGCTGCTTTGGCAAGTAATGTAAAAGTAAACCCCAAGGGGTTCTACAGATATGTCAATAGCAAAAGGATAGCGAGGGATAAAATTGGTCCATTAGAGAGTCAGAGTGGACAGCTATGTGCTGAGCCGGAAGAAATGGGGGAGATATTAAACAATTTCTTTTCTTCGGTATTTACCGAGGAGAAGGATATTGAATTATGTGAGGTAAGCGAAACAAGTAGAGTAGTGATGGAAATTATGAGGATTAAAGAAGAGGAGGTACGGACACTTTTGAAAAATATAAAAGTGGATAAGTCTCCAGGTCCTGATAGGATATTCCCTAGGACATTGAGGGAAGTTAGTGCAGAAATAGCAGGGGCTATGACGGAAATATTTCAAACGTCATTAGAAACGGGGATGGTGCCGGAAGATTGGCGCATTGCGCATGTTGTGCCTTTGTTTAAAAAAGGTTCTAAAAGTAAACCTAGCAATTATAGACCTGTTAGTTTGACGTCTGTGGTGGGAAAATTAATGGAAAAGATACTTAGGGACAATATATATAATTATTTGGATAAACAAGGCCTGATTAGAAACAGTCAACATGGATTTGTGCCTGGAAGGTCATGTTTGACTAATCTTCTTGAATTTTTTGAAGAGGTTACCAGGGAAATTGATAAGGGCAAGGCTGTGGATGTTGTCTATATGGACTTCAGTAAGGCATTTGACAAGGTTCCACATGGAAGGTTGATTAAGAAGGTTAAATCGTTGGGTATTAATAGTGAGGTTGCAAGATGGATTCAACAATGGCTGAATGGGAGATACCAGAGGGTAATGGTTGACAATTGTATGTCAGGTTGGAGGCCAGTGTCTAGTGGAGTACCCCAAGGATCTGTGTTGGGTCCACTGTTGTTTGTCATTTACATTAATGATCTGGATGATGGTGTGACAAATTGGATTAGTAAATATGCAGATGATACTAAGATAGGTGGTGTAGTTAGTAATGAAGTAGAGTTTCAAAGTCTACAGAGAGACTTGGGCCTTTTGGAAGGGTGGGCTGAAAGATGGCAGATGGAGTTTAATGCTGATAAGTGTGAGGTGCTGCATTTTGGTAGGACAAATCAAAATAGGATGTACAGGGTAAATGGTAGGGAATTGAGGAATGCAGTGGAACAGAGGGATCTGGAAATAACTGTGCATTGTTCCCTGAAGGTGGAATCTCATGTGGATAGGGTGGTGAAGAAGGCGTTTGGTATGCTTGCCTTTATAAATCAGAGCATCGAGTATAGAAGTTGGGATGTAATGTTAAAATTGTACAGGGCATTGGTGAGGCCGAATCTGGAGTATGGTGTGCAGTTCTGGTCGCCAAATTATAGGAAGGATGTCGACAAAATGGAGAGGGTACAGAGGAGATTTACTAGAATGTTGCCTGAGTTTCAGCACTTAAGCTACAGAGAGAGGTTGAACAGGTTGGGTCTTTATTCTTTGGAGCGTAGAAGGTTGAGGGGGGACTTGATAGAGGTTTTTAAAATTTTGAGAGGGACGGACAGAGTTGACGTGGGTAGGCTTTTCCCTTTGAGAGTGGGGAAGATTCCAACAAGGGGACATAGCTTCAGAATTGAGGGACAAAAGTTTAGGGGTAACATGAGGGGTAACTTCTTTACTCAGAGGGTGGTGGCTGTATGGAATGGGCTTCCGGTGGAAGTGGTGGAGGCAGGCTCGATTTTATTATTTAAGAGTAAATTGGATAGGTATATGGATAGGAGGGGATTAGAGGGTTATGGTCTGAGAGCAGGTAGATGAGACTAGGTCAGAGAGAGTGGTCGGCGTGGACTGGTAGGGCCGAACGGGCCTGTTTCCGTGCTGTAGTTGTTATATGGTTATATGGTTATATGGTTATATGGTATGGGGAGAAGGCAGGAACGGGGTACTGATTGAGAATGATCAGCCATGATCACATTGAATGGCGGTGTTGGCTCGAAGGGCTCGGGTCGAGGCCCATCTTCAGACTGATGTCAGGGGGGGGGGCGGGACAAAGAAATGATATAGGTGGAGACAGGAAGACAGTGGGAGAACTGGGAAGGGGGGGGGGGGGAGAGAGGGACAGAGGGACTATCTAAAGTTAGAGAAGTCAATGTTCATACCGCTGGGCTGTGAGCTGCCCAAGCGAAATATGAGGTGGGGAAGAGAAAATACATTCTGGCCTTCCATCACAGTGAGGAGGTGTCTGGAGGAGACTCACTGTGATGGATGTTTCTTTTTGTTTGATTGTGTGTGCTATTGCTTATTTGTATTGCTCGTTGTTGGACTGTGGGTAATCTTTCATTGCACTGCGCATTTATGTGTGTGTGTGTGACAAATAAACGTGACTTGACTTGAGGTGCTGTTCCTCCAATTTCCGGTGGGCCTCACTATGTGGGATGATACTTCCAGTGTCACAGTCAGATGAATAGTCGTAGTGAAATGCACAAAGTGCATGTTGGATGTTGTCGTATATGCTGTAAACTCAAACTAATGGTCTATTCACGCCTTTCGCATCTTGACAGACTCGAATTGCAAAGCGCAGCAGGAAGCTGGTTGACTACGATTGTGCCCGACATCACCTAGAGTCCTTGCAGCACTCGAGACGGAAGGATGACAGTAAACTCGTCAAGGTAGGCAGGTCACTTGGAACCAGTGGTGTTATTGATTTGAAATAGACAATAGACAATAGGTGCAGGAGGAGGCCATTCGGCCCTTCGAGCCTGTACGCACCACCATTCAATGTGATCGTGGCTGATCATTCACAATCAGTACCCCGTTCCTGCCTTCTCCCCATACCCCCTGACTCCACCATCCTTAAGAGCTCTATCTAGCTCTCTCTTGAATGCATTCAGAGAATTGGTCTCCACAGCCTTCTGAGGCAGAGAATTCCACAGATTCACAACTCTCTGACTGAAAAAGTTTTTCCTCATCTCAGTTCTAAATGGCCTACCCCTTATTCTTAAACTGTGGCCCCTTGTTTTGGACTCCCCCAACATTGGGAACATGTTTCCTACCTCTAATGTGTCCAACCCCTGAATAATCTTATACGTTTCGATAAGATCTCCTCTCATCCTTCTAAATTCCAGTGTATACAAACCTAGTCGCTCCAGTCTTTCAACAGAGAAATTATTCCTCTCAGCAAAGTGAAATCGGATGCGTGCAACACCGAGCTGACGGCAGTGTCCAAGTGAAAAACCTTCTCCTTGGATTGTCACCTTGTCGTGGCAGAGAAGCTCGTGTGGTCCTGAGATCCTGAGAGCGATGCCTTCTGGAGCCACGCTCCTGGTAGGGTCACACCCATGGCGGTAAGGTCGAGCGGGGGAGGTCCCTGACAAAGAGCGATCCAACCAAGACCTCAACGGTGGAACAGGCGGAGGGAGGATGACGACCGACTTTAGTGGAGCGTCACAGCGGCTGGGAAGGCGGATGGATGAAGGCTGCAGCAGAAAAGGGTCCCCGGTCGTCTTGGACTCCACGCCACTGGATCCCGACCCAGATCTGTCAAGGACCGTGTGGTGGTGGCTGTCTGTGCTCCAGTCTCCCCACGTTAAACAAAGTCACGCACAGGCGTCCTTAAAGAGGACGGTCATACTCGCTTCGAGTGGTGGCAAGTGAAATAGTTAATGACTGAATACCACATTAATGACTGATTGCTTATTCACACCATGCCGCCCACAAGACTCCCAAAGGCCAAAAGCTGCTTAGGCATCAATGACGATCCAACAACCACTAATCGACAGCACTGGAGCGGTGGGTTAAGTCAGTGGGATAGCCATGCCTTGCTTGAATAAGTACAGGTGCTGAAAAAGCTTGAGTAGCTAATGAATAATATGCATTGTCTTTATAGTTAGAGTAACTCAGCGGGTCAGGCAGCATCTGTGGAGAACATGGATAGGTGACGTTTCACAGAGTGCTGGAGTAACTCAGCGGGTCAGGCAGCATCTCTGGAGAACATGGATAGGTGACGTTTCACAGAGTGCTGGAGTAACTCAGCGGGTCAGGCAGCATCTGTGGAGAACATGGATAGGTGACGTTTCACAGAGTGCTGGAGTAACTCAGCGGGTCAGGCAGCATCTGTGGAGAACATGGATAGGTGACGTTTCACAGAGTGCTGGAGTAACTCAGCGGGTCAGGCAGCATCTGTGGAGAACATGGATAGGTGACGTTTCACAGAGTGCTGGAGTAACTCAGCGGGTCAGGCAGCATCTCTGGCTATTGAGGGCGTGCAGCGTAGGTTTACTAGGTTAATTCCCGGAATGGCGGGACTGTCTCAACCCGAAATGTCCCCTATTCCTTTTCTCCAGAGATGCTGCCTGACCCACTGAGTTACTCTAGCATTTTATGTGTATCTTCAGTGTAAAGCAGAATCTGCAGCTCCTTCCCACACAGGTATCTTGTACGTCTTGTGATCGTCACTTCCGAAGAGTCTACCGGGGACTATACTGGAAGTATCCTATACCCACTAGGGACAATTTTTAACACCATCTTACACCCAGGGGGGACATTTTTTTACATTTACCAAGCCAATTAACCTACAAACCTGTAATTCTTTGGAAGTCTAATGGTGAGGTGGGGCGAGGGGAGGCATTGACAGGCAGGCGGTTGGACAAGTGCCAGAGATGGAAGAGATGGAAGGATTGAAAAGTTGCAAATTGTGAAGGGAGAGGTGGGGGGGGGGGGGGGGGGAGGCTGATTTGGGGGGGGGGGGGAGGGTGATTTGGTGGGGGGGAAAGGCTGGGGGGAGAGATTTGGGGGGGGGATGGGGGGGAAGACTGATTTGAGCGGGAAGGGAGCGAGTGAACCAAGGAGTTGCAGAGGGAGCAGTTCGCGTTGAAGGCCTAAATGGTTGAGGATGGGACCGCGTGACTTGTAGGTCGGATCACGTTGGAGGTGACACAATTGTTGGAGGATACGTGTAGGAAAATAACCGCAGATGCCGGTACAAATCGAAGGTATCACAGAAAGTCTGAAGAAGGGTCTCGACCCGAAACGTCACCCATTCCTTCTCTCCTGAGATGCTGCCTGACTGACCCGCTGAGTTACTCCAGCTTTTTGTGATGCCTTCAACATGTATCTCTACAAAGCGGACTCTACAAACGGACTCCTCCAGCTTCAGAGACAGTTTCTTCCCAGCTGTTATCAGGCAACTGAATCATCCTACCACAACCAGAGAGCAGTGCTGAGCTACTATTTACCTCAAGGGACTTTGCTGGCTTTATCTTGCACTAAACGATGTTCACTTATCATGTGTCTATATGCGGTCTGAAGAAAGGGTCTCGACCCGAAACGCCACCCATTCCTTCTCTCCTGAGATGCTGCCTGCCTGACCCGCTGAGTTGCTCCAGCTTTTTGTGATAGACAATAGACAATAGGTGCAGGAGGAGGCCATTCGGCCCTTCGAGCCAGCACCGCCATTTAATGTGATCATGGCTGATCATTCTCAATCAGTACCCCGTTCCTGCCTTCTCCCCATACCCACGGACTCCGCTATCCTTAAGAGCTGTATCTAGCTCTCTCTTGAATGCATTCAGAGAATTGGCCTCCACTGCCTTCTGAGGCAGAGAATTCCACAGATTCACAACTCTCTGACTGAAAAAGTTTTTCCTCATCTCCGTTCTAAATGGCCTACCCCTTATTCTTAAACTGTGGCCCCTTGTTCTGGACTCCCCCAACATTGGGAACATGTTTCGTGCCTCTAACGTGTCCAACCCCTTAATAATCTAATACGTTTCGATAAGATCCCCTTTCATCCTTCTAAATTCCAGTGTATACAAGCCTAGTCGCTCCAGTCTTTCAACATATGACAGTCCTTTGAATTGTTGGAGGATGGATGTTCTGTCGGATGTGGAAGCTGCTGGTAGGGTGAAAGATAAAGACCAGGCGGACTCTGTCCTTTCCATCTCGGGGGGTAAGGGGAGGTTGGGGGTGGGGGGGAGCGAGATCTGAATTATGAGACACAGAGGAGACATAGCTAAGAGATCCCTTGGGCCATGTGCCTGGTCACCTCTCCTTTCCTGATGGTGGTGGCCACCTGCAGAAACTGCAGCCAGCACGTGCGAGACAGGACGTGAACAATGAGCTCCAGGTACCAAGAAACACTGGAATAGATTCCTTTATGTCGTGCACGATACTTCCCTCCTTAACGAGTCCAACAGCTTCACGTCTGTGAGTCTCGCAATTCCAGCCAACGTCATCCAGTTCCACTGCAGTCTGTTGCTGGCCAACATTGGATCTCCTAATAATCTTGTCTGCCTGCATACATGCACACAGGAGTCAGGGTTTTCCTTGAATTTTATTTGTTTGCGGTTCCACACGTCAAGCACCCAAATCCCCAAAAAGGTCTGGAAGCACTTTGAGCGTGTGACTTTAACCTGGTTATATGGTTGCTGCAAACATTAGAGACATAGAAACATAGAAAATAGGTGCAATTCGGCCCTTCGAGCCAGCACCGCCATTCATTGCGGTCATGGCTGATCGTCCACAATCAGTAACCCGTGCCTGCCTTCTCCCCATATCCCTTGATTCCACAAGCCCCCAGAGCTCTATCTAACTCTCTCTTAAATTCATCCAGTGATTTGGCCTCCACTGCCCTCTGTGGCAGAGAATTCCACAAATTCACAACTCCCTGGGTGAAAAAGTGAAATGGCCTACCCCTTATTTTTAAACTGTGGACCCCTCCAACATTGGGAACATGTTTCCTGCCTCTAACGTGTCCAATCCCTTAATAATCTTATATGTTTTAATAAGATCCCCTCTCATCCTTCTAAATTCCAGCGTCTACAAGCCCAGTCGCTCCAGTCTTACAACATACGACCGTCCCGCCATTCCGGGAATTAACCTAGTGAACCTACGCTGCACGCCCTCAGGGCCCTAGTGAGACCGCACCTGGAGTACTGTGTGCAGTTTTGGTCTCCAAATTTGAGGAAGGATATTCTTGTTATTGAGGGCGTGCAGCGTAGGTTCACTAGGTTAGAGGCAGGAAACATGTTCCCAATGTTGGGGGAGTCCGGAACAAGGGGCCACAGTTTAAGAATAAGGGGTAGGCCATTCAGAACTGAGATGAGGAAAAACTTTTTCAGTCAGAGAGTTGTGAATCTGTGGAATTCTCTGCCTCAGAAGGCAGTGGAGGCCAATTCTCTGAATGCATTCAAGAGAGAGCTAGATAGAGCTCTTAAGGATAGCGGAGTCAGGGGGTATGGGGAGAAGGCAGGAACGGGGTACTGATTGAGAATAATCAGCCCTGATCACATTGAATGGCGGTGCTGGCTCGAAGGGCCGAATGGCCTCCTCCTGCACCTATTGTCTATTGTCTATTGTCAATAGCAAGAATGTCCTTCCTCAAATTTGGAGACCAAAACTGCACACAGTACTCCAAGTGCGGTCTCACTAGGGCTCTGTACAACTGCAGAAGGACCTCTTTGCTCCTATACTCAACTCCTCTTGTGGTAAAGGCCAACGTGCCATTAGCTTTCTTCACTGCCTGTTGTACCTGCATGCTAACTTTAAGTATTCAGTGCTGAATGAGCACAGAATTAAGCCGATGCAGCCGGAGAGAATTAAAAATTAATAAGAAGACAGTTGCTCTGACCAACACTCCAGCTTGGTGGGGAATCCCATCTAGCTTGACTGATTTGATGTTTGTACTCACATTTCCAGGAGTGATTGCAATGAAAGCAATTTATGTTTGAAACTAAAGCATCAACCCTTGATTCTATCTCATTTCAGGCAGAAGAGGAGTTTCAAAAGGCACAGAAAGTCTTCGAAGAATTGAATATTGACCTACAGGATGAACTGCCATCATTGTGGTCAAGGTATTAAGCTCAACTCTCTCCTGTTGATTGCGGTGCTGGCTCGAAGGGCCGAATGGCCTACTCCTGCACCGATTGTCTGTTGTCATTTCGTGCAAGATGTGTTGTCTAAAAGCTTGTCTTTCTTTCTCTGATTTTCATATTTTCAATGTCAAATCCATTTATCCATACATAGAACCACGGAAACATAGGTGCAGGAGGAGGCCATTTGGTCCTTTGAGCCAGCACTGCCATTCATTGCGATCACGGCTGATCATCCATAATCAGTAACCCGTGCCTGCCTTCTCCCCATATCCTATTAAAAGAGTGAAGGAAGGAATAGGGCACGGTGGAAGGGACTATTATTGGCCAGGGGCCACAGTTTAAGAATAAGGGGTAGGCCATTTAGAACGGAGATGAGGAAAAACTTTTTCAGTCAGAGAGTTGTGAATCTGTGGAATTCTCTGCCTCAGAAGGCAGTGGAGGCCAATTCTCTGAATGCATTCAAGAGAGAGCTAGATAGAGCTCTTAAGGATAGCGGAGTCAGGGGGTATGGGGAGAAGGCAGGAACGGGGTACTGATTGAGAATGATCAACCATGATCACATTGAATGGCGGTGCTGGCTCGAAGGGCCGAACGGCCTCCTCCTGCACCTATTGTCTATTGTCTATTGTGTCGAAAGCCTGCTTCTCGCTCCCACTTTAGGTCTAATTTGCCTTTTTGTCAATTTCCACATGATTTAATCTTATGTGTTGGGAAGGAACTGCAGATTCTGGTTTAAACCGAAGATAGACACAAAAAGCTGGAGTAACTCAGCGGGACAGCCAGCATCTCTGGAGAGAAGGAATGGGTGACGTTTCGGGTCAGGACTCTGAAGAAGGATCTCGACCCGAAACGTCACCCATTCCTTCTCTCCAGAGATGCTGCCTGACCCGCTGAGTTACTCCAGCTTTTTGTGTCTATCTTTGATTTAATCTTATGTTCTTCATGTAGAGATAATGTCATGGGGCAAATGTAAAATGTTTAAAAAAAAAAGGAATTGCAGATGCTGGTTTATACCAAAGACAGACACAAAAAGCTGGAGTAACTCAGTGGGTCGGGCAGCATCTCTGGAGATAATGGATAGGTGACGTTTCGGGTCAGGAAAGGTCCCGACCTGAAACGTCATCCAACCATCTTCTCCAGGGATGCTGCCTGCCCCACTGAGTTACTCCAGCATTTTGTGTCTATCTACGATAACAATGAGGGGTAGGTTTCACTGATCATATGTTTTCTCTTTCACAGCCGAGTTGGTTTCTACGTCACCACCTTCAGAAACATTACATGCATAGAGTCGAAGTTCCACAAGGAGATTGCAGTGGTGAGTGTACTTGGCCCTAGGCCCAGTGAAGGTGGCGGTCAAGGAACTTCCTAGTGTCACCTGAACGCGCATCAAACAGTGGCGCAGAAACCTGGGTTCGATCCTGACTACGGACGCTGTCTGTACTGAGTTTGTACGTTCCACAGGTGACGTACAGGGATTGGACACGTTAGAGGCAGGAAACATGGTCCCAATGTTGTGTGGGGGGGGGGGGGGGGGGGGGGTGGGTCAGAACCACGGGCCACAGTTTAAGAATAAGGGGTAGGCCATTTAGAACGGAGATGAGGAAAAACTTTTTCGGTCAGAGAGTTGTAAATCTGTGGAATGCTCTGCCTCAGAAGGCAGTGGAGGCCAATTCTCTGGATGGTTTCAAGAGAGAGCTAGATAGAGCTCTTAAGTATAGCGGAGTCAGGGGGTATGGGGAGAAGGCAGGAGCGGGGTACTGATTGAGAATGATCAGCCATTGAATGATGGTGCTGGCTTGAAGGGCCGAATGGCCTCCTCCTGCACCTATTGTCTATTGTTTATTGACTTGCGTGGGTTTTCTCGTGGGATCTCCGGTTTCCTCCCAGACTCCAAAGACGTGCAGGTTTGTAGGTTAATTGGCTTGGTACAATTGTAAATCGTCACTACCGTGTGTTGGATAGTGTTAGTATGTGGGGAGTGCAGGTTGACGTGGACTCGGTGGGCCGAAGGGCCTGTTTCCGTGCTGCCTCTCTAAACTAAACTAAACTAAACTAAACTAAACTAAACTTAACTAAACTAAACTAAACTAAACTAAACTAAACTAAACTAAACTAAATTAAATAATTGTTCATATGTTTCCCAACGCGTTTGGTGGGCCGAAGGCAGGAATAGAGTAACAAGATTCTTACTGGTATGCTTGTATACAATCTTTTGTAAACACTGGAATTTAGAAGGATGAGAGGAGATCTTATCGAAACATATAAGATTATTAAGGGGTTGGACACGTTGGAGGCAGGAAACATGTTCCCAATGTTGGGGGAGTCCAGAACAAGGGGCCACAGTTTAAGAATAAGGGGTAGGCCATTTAGAACTGAGATGAGGAAAAACTTTTTCAGTCAGAGAGTTGTGAATCTGCGGAATTCTCTGCCTCAGAAGGCAGTGGAGGCCAATTCTCTGAATGCATTCCAGAGAGAGTTAGATAGAGCTCTGAAGGATAGCGGAGTCAGGAGGTACGGGGAGAAGGCAGGAACGGGGTACTGATTGAGAATGATCAGCCATGATCACATTGAATGGCGGTGCTGGCTCGAAGGGCCAAATGGCCTCCTCCTGCACCTATTGTCTATTGTCTATAACTAAACTAAACATTGCCATTTGCTCATAGTCTGGGGCAAGAGAGGTCAGTGTAAGCGATGGAAACCGTGGCGACAGGGGATTGCCATTCATTCTCCACACATCATATCCAAGTGAAGGACCTGTTCCACTGCAAGGCTGGTTTTAGTGAGTGGCTGCAGAATAAGTACATTTGATGCTGGGGACATTCATTCATTAATTGGGTGCTGAGCCGATCAGATAGTGAATAGACAAGCCGGGCGATTTATTGGGCGTGGAGAAAGCCAGTCTGATTCACTTAATTAATTAATGATGATGGGACAATTGCACATCGATCAATAACCAATAAATCGGGCAGCGCTGAAAATCTGGGACACTGGAGTAGACTGTACTGGACCTGGAGTAGACTATACTGGACCTGGAGTAGACTGTGCTGGACCTGGAGTAGACTGTACTGGACCTGGAGTGGACTTTACTGGACCTGGAGTGGACTGTACTGGACCTGGAGTGGACTTTACTTGACCTGGAGTGGACTGTACTGGACCTGGAGTGGACTTTACTGGACCTGGAGTGTGGAGGGAGAAACCGGCAGCAATTCCAAGAGTAAGCAAGGACTTGATTGGAACAGGTGGGACTCTGAGGGGGCCTTGACGTGTGGATGTGGAGAGAATGTTTCCACTTGTGAGTAGCGGTAGCCAACTATCTCACTCCCAAATACTTCCCGCGCCCCACGTGACCTCACCCAGCCAGTGTCCAGGTGCTCCCGCTCTACCAATGGCGGCCGCCCGGGCCAGGAGTCGGGTTGCTACGCAACCTCTGTTAGTCGGCACCCGGGCCTCTGGGCCTATACTGTCCGGAGCCTAAATGTCGGAAGCCTAGAGTGTCGGGACCGAAACTGTCGTGGCTTACAGTGTCGGGGCCTACAGTGTCGGGGCCTACAGTGTCGGGGCCTGCAGTGTCGGGGCCTGCAGTGTCGGGGCCTGCAGTGTCGGGGCCTACAGTGTCGGGGCCTACAGTGTCGGGGCCTACAGTGTCGGGGCCTACCGTGTCGGGGCCTACAGCAACGGGGCCTACAGCAACGGGGCCTACAGTGTCCCCCCCGGGCCTAATACAGGACAAGACTGGTCCCGTACGGGACAAACCAATTTAGTCCAAAGTACGGGATGTCCCGGCTAATACGGGACAGTTGGCGACCCTACTTGTGAGAGAATCCAGAACCATGGGTCACTGTTTAAAAATTATGGATCTTGTTCTTCAGACAGAGTTCGGATGATTTTTGTTTTCCTTCAGAGGAAATATTTGAACTAAAAATCAAAGAAACTGTAGATGCTGGTAATCGAAAAAGTGAACTACAGCCAAAACGGTTCACAATAGCGCGACAATTTTAGGCCCACCTTACTCATCGTCGTCCTTTTGGTGCTAATGGAAGAAGTTTCATTGAAATCGGTGTTATATTTTTTAAGTTATTCACACTTTAAAGTTTAAATCTATCTCCTAGAGAGGGAGGGGTGGGAGGGAGGATAATGGGGGTAGAGGGGAATGGAGTGGGAGGGGGGGAGGAGAATGGGGAATGGGGAGGGGAGGGGGGTGGAGAGGAGGGGAGGGGGGAGGGAGGGGGAGGGGAAGTGGAGGTGATGGGAGGGGAGGGAGGGGGAGTGGAGGGTGGGGGGTGAGGGGAAGGGGAGGGGGAGTGAGGGGAGGAGGGAGGGGGGAAGGGGAGGGTGGAAGGGGGAGGGGGAAGGGGAGAGAGGGGGAGGAGGGAGGGGAGGGGGAAGGGGAGGTTTGGGCCCAACAGGTCCACTTAGTCTAAAATAAAAACAGAAAATGGTGGAAATCCTCAGCAAGTCAGGCCGCATGTTCGGGAAGAGAAGCTTCACTCATATTTCAGGTCGGAGACCATTCATCAGGGCAGGGAAGAAGACGGTTATAAAGTTGCAAGGATGCTGGGGAGTGTGGGCGTGCGTCTCTGATGGGATAAAGCTGGGGCGACCAGGGGGATAAGCCGTAAACAACATGACCTGGCTAATGAATGAATGGGAGCCTTTAGAAAATGAGGACAGATAAAATAATGTTGGAGTTGCAAAACGCAGAGCTGGAGGACAAGCTGATCAGGTCAGACTGGGCACGTTCTCCTCTCTAAGAGAGGGGAAATAAGGAAAACAAAAAAACAAGCTGTAACGGTGGCGCAGCGGTAGAGTTGCTGCCACAGAAGGCTGTGGAGGCCAATTCACTGCATTCACTGGCGTTTACAATAGACAATAGACAATAGGTGCAGTAGGAGGCCATTCGGCCCTTCGACCCAGCACCGCCATTCAATGTGATCATGGCTGATCATTCTCAATCAGTATCCCGTTCCTGCTTTCTCCCCGTACCCCCTGACTCCGCTATCCTTATGAGCTCTATCTAGCTCTCTCTTGAATGTATTCAGAGAATTGGCCTCCACTGCCCCCTGAGGCAGAGAATTCCACAGATTCACAACAGATTTAGAAGAAAGAAAGTGCGAAAATCACTGTGGGAATCATAGCGTGAGCACTTGCCTTCTCTCTTGTTATGTTATGTTATCTTTTGAATATTTTTGAGGGTCTGGAGATAGAAGCAGTTCGTTGTCATCATCATCACACCACTTTGTTTGGCCGTAACACATCCCTGTCTGTTTCTGTTTTACAGCTCTGTCATAAGTTGTACGATATAATGCGCAAGCTTGGAGAACAGCATGCAGACAAAGCATTTACTATCCAAGGCGCCCCCAGGTAGAGTATCTGATGACTCTTGAATGCCTTTTTTTGTAAGAACTTTCCATCACCAGCTTCACACGCAAAGAGGACAAATTTCACATTGATGTGGATGTGGCCCTTGTAAACTTGGAGAAGGGTAACTTTAACTTAACGCAGCTGCTGGGAAACCTATAAGACAATGTTGCTCGGGAGGTGTGGGGAGAAGGCAGGAACGGGGTACTGATTGTGAATGATCAGCCATGATCACATCGAATGGCGGTGCTGGCTCGAAGGGCCGAATGGCCTACTCCTGCACCTATTGTCTATTGTCTATTGTTTTCATGCCCTTTGGTATTTAAAGCTACTGCCTACATTGTTCCTGGCGATGAATTATCGTTTCCATTACACGTGACATTTCGAGCGAATCCTTTCTGGAAACTTTGGTCTTGTTGTTGAGATTATAGCTCACAGTCATCATCTAATTGAGTTCGAGAATAATCTCGAGAGGCTGGAGGGGGTGGCCAGGACCGGGCAATCCATTGAGCGTTCAAAATGTCCGGTCAATCTAGAAACCTGAAATCTGCAGACAAATGAGAAGTGGTTATTTTCCACTTTTCCAGTAAGGCTTCACCTTTGAGATATAAAATTTCACAGGACTGGAGAGTTCTGTGTGTGGACCACCCAAAAGCTCTCACGGTATTTTAGACTTAAATTTAGATTTAGAGATACAGCACGGAAGCAGGCCCTTCAGCCCACCGAGTCCGCGCCGCCCAGCGATCCCCGCACATTAACACTATCCTACACACACTAGGGACAATTTTTACATTTACCCAGTCAATTAACCTACATACCTGTACGTCTTTGGATTGTGGGAGGAAACCGAAGATCTCGGAGAAAACCCATGCAGGCCACGGGGAGAACATACAAACTCCGTACAGACGGCGCCCGTAGTCAGGATGGAACCTGAGTCTCCGGCGCTGCATTCGCTGTAAGGCAGCAACTCTACCGCTGCGCCACCGTGCCACCACCTCTAGGTATCACCTGGAGCCAGCAGTGCACAGAAGTCCTGTCTTCAGCTGGCCCAGCAACATAGCCTTGTTCAAACAGATAAACGGGCCTCTTGCACCAAATCTTCAGAGGAAGGATGGGTTGGTTTCTTGCTGTTTCTATGCGGTGCCATTTGTTCATCTGGTAAATGTAAAGATGATACTCGATGGAGACATTTTGGATCCTTAAAATGCACTAATGTTTGTGTGTATTCCTGCATGTTTTAGTATGTGCCTATGTGTTACTATGTGGACATTTTTGTGATTTAATGACCGCATCTCTCTGCATCACACGCATGCTGCCCGAACACAGAGCGTTGAATTCTCTTACCGTTCAAATAAGGCCAGCAGATCGGGGGGAGCAAGCCTCAAGTGTTTGCCATTGTTGGATTGCCAACGTACGGTGAACATCACTGGCACTTGCTGGTTCCCTGGTTGAGTTGGGAGTATCCCATCAGGGTTTGGGATTATCCCGTCAGCCGGGAAGATCAACAACTGTGGCGACAGGACCTCCTGGTTTTTGACCGGCGAACAGCAATGAGAAAACCTCCAGCCTCATGGTAGACAATAGACAATAGGTGCAGGAGGAGGCCATTCGGCCCTTCGAGCCAGCACCGCCATTCAATGTGATCATGGCTGATCATTCTCAATCAGTATCCCGTTCCTGCCTTCTCCCCATACCCCCTGACTCCGCTATCCTTAAGAGCTCTATCTAGCTCTCTCTTGAATGCATTCAGAGAATTGGCCTCCACTGCCTTCTGAGGCAGAGAATTCCACAGATTCACAACTGTCTGACTGAAAAAGTTTTTCCTCATCTCCGTTCTAAATGGCCTACCCCTTATTCTTAAACTGTGGCCCCTGGTTCTGGACTCCCTCAACATTGGGAAAATGTTTCCTTCCTCTAACGTGTTCAACCCCTTAATAATCTTATACGTAGCATGTATACGAGTTGGGAGAGAACATAGAAAATAGGTGTAGGAGAAGGCCATTCGGCCCTTCGAGCCAGCACCGCCATTCAATACGAACATGGCTGATCATCCAAAATCAGTACCCCGTTCCTGCTTTTTCCCCCATATCCCTTGATTCCGCTAGTTAAATCCAAGTCATTCAATATCCAGTTTTCCATCCCCCAATCCCTAATCTAGCATCAACCCACCAGCATAATATTCCCTCCCAATGAACTCCCCTCAGGTTCCCACAATACCAGCCTTCCCTGATCTCCAGCCCCATTTTCTCTTCCCATGTTGTTACACCTTATAAGAACATAATCCCAGTGATCCCAGAATTTTCCCTCCACCCCCAGTATTTGGGATCATTGTGAAATATTCCAGAGTGAAACACTCACCTTTAATCAAAGATTCACTCTCGATAACCAAACCACATTTTTTTGTTTTAAACACTCGGTTAAAAGTCCTTATTTCCTGATCTCCAGATACAGGTATGTAGGTTAATTGGCTGGGCAAATGTAAAAATTGTCCCTAGTGTGTGTAGGATAGTCTTAATGTGCGGGGATCGCTGGGCGGCGCGGACCCGGTGGGCCGAAGGGCCTGTTTCCGTGCTGTATCTCTAAATCTAAAAAAAAATCTAAAGTTTGGAATGTTTGGACCTCACCGCCTGACACAGCTGCCTGCAGTACACACCTGCCCACACTCACCTGTGCTGGATGTGGTGAACCAACCTCACACCTGGTAATCAGATGGCTAGGCCTGAGGGGCAGGTCTGTCTCTGGTGCACGTTGTCAAGGCACTTTCCCCAGAATGCCTCAGGCAACTGGAGGTGGAGCCTTGTGAACACCCGATTCCATTCCACAGTTTTTCAATGTTTCTGATATTCGATGATGGAGCACAGGGGAGAGGTGTGTTGGTGTGGCATTTAATGGGGAGGAAAAAGAATCCATGAAACTGAAGATTTGACAAGGATACAGAGGAAGATGAAATCATATCATATCATATATGTACAGCCGGAAACAGGCCTTTTCGGCCCACCAAGTCCGTGCCGCCCAGCGATCCCCGTACATTAACACTATCCTACACACACTAGGGACAATTTTTACATTTACCCAGCCAATTAACCTACATACCTGCACGTCTTTGGAGTGTGGGAGGAAACCGAAGATCTCGGAGAAAACCCACGCAGGTCACGGGGAGAACGTACAAACTCCTTACAGTGCAGCACCCGTAGTCAGGATCGAACCTGAGTCTCCGGCGCTGCATTCGCTGTAAAGCAGCAACTCTACCGCTGCGCTACCGTGCCGCCATATGTGAGTTGGAGGCAAAGTTTGGAATAGTGATGGACTGTGAAAGGAATTTATTTGCTAGGGTACAGTCCAGGATAGGATAAATTGGCCAGGATTATGGGAGAGATTAAATAGGTGGTCGAGACAATGATGGGGTGGTGTGCCCATGCAATGTAAAGGGAGCAAACTCAATGGACTGAAAGGGCCCCCTCCCCACCCATTCTTGGTCACGTGAGGCCACACACGTGACCAGTCCTATTTGACCTCTTACCTTAAAGAAACATTGTCAGCATAACATGATAAACTTCGACATCTTTAAGTCATATATATACACAGTGCAAAACAATATACCTGTAATGCTTTCAGAACTAGAAGAGATGTGATTCCACAATTTTTCACAATTTCTGGTCACGCACGTGACTAAGAATGGCGCAAAGGCGTTTTCTCATTTGACGTTTTGTTATTTCATTAAAAGTTTGTTTTGAAAACTAGCTGGGTTGTTACAAGGGCGGTAGATCTTTTCAATGGCAGAGTGAAGAACGTTTATGCTTTCGGAGGTATCACAAAATGCTGGAGTAACAATAGACAATAGACAATAGGTGCAGGAAGAGGCCATTCGGCCCTTCGAGCCAGCACCGCCATTCAATGTGATCATGGCTGATCATTCTCAATCAGTACCCAGTTCCTGCCTTCTCCCCATACCCCCTGACTCCGCTATCCTTAAGAGCTCTATCTAGCTCTCTCTTGAATGCATTCAGAGAATTGGCCTCCACTGCCTTCTGAGGCAGAGAATTCCACAGATTCACAACTCTCTGACTGAAAAAGTTTTTCCTCATCTCAGTTCTAAATGGCCTACCCCTTATTCTTAAACTGTGGCCCCTGTGGCCAGCATCTCGGGAGGGAAGGAATGGGTGACGTTTCGGGTCGGGACCCTTCTTCAGTCGGAAGAAGGGTCTCGACCCGAAACGTCACCCATTCCTTCCCTCCCGAGATGCCGCCTGACCCGCTGAGTTGCTCCAGCATTTTGTGATACCTTCGGTGTGAACCAGCATCGGCAGTTATTTCCCTACACGATGCTTATGCTTTCATCTATTAACCGTTGGATGTAATCAAATGTTTGACGGTGTTTCATGCTAATTTTGCTGCTGTGATCAAGGAATTGGAGGTAGGTTGAAGTGTGTGATGTAGCATCGTCAGTAGTGGTCACGATTAGCTTCCAAACGCCCATGATTGTGGCTTACAACACCAAATCATGCGGGCTTCATACCTCCCAAGAAGGCGTAGATCTTGGCTTTCTGTCAAAAACTGCGATGAAACAAGATGAGTACCAAGCGGCCGATCTCATTTACGTTTAATACCTCCTCTCTTGACTGATTTACATTTAATAGTTCCCCTGCTGACTGTAAATATCTGTCGGAATGTCTGAGGAAGGGTCTCAACCCGAAACGTCACCCAGAGATGCTACCTGTCCCGTTGCGTTATGAAAACATAGAAAACATAAAAGCATAGAAAATAGGTGCAGGAGGAGGCCATTTGGCCCTTCGAGCCAGCACCGCTATTCATTCTGATCACGGCTGATCATCCACAATCAGTAACCAGTGCCTGCCTTCTCCCCATATCCCTTGATTCCACTAGCCCCTAGAGCTCTATCTAACTCTCTTTTAAATTCATCCAGTGATTTGGCCTCCACTGCCCTCTGTGGCAGAGAATTCCGCAAATTCACAACTCTCTGGGTGAAAAGGTTTCTTCTCACCTCAGTTTTAAATGGCCTCCCCTTTATTCTTAGACTGTGTCTCCTGGTTCTGGACTCTCCCAACATTGGGAAAAAATTTCCTGCATCTAGCTTGTCCAGTCCTTTTATAATTTTAAACGTCTCTATAAGATCCCCTCTCATCCTTCGAAACTCCATTGAATACAAGCCCAGTCTTTCCAATCTGTCCTATTATGACAGTCCCTCCATCCCAGGGATTAACCTCATTAAGCTGCACTGCCTCAATAGCAAGGACGTCCTTAAATTAGGAGACCAAAACTGCACACAATGCTCCAGATGTGGTCTCACCAGGGCCCTATACAACTGCAGAAGGACTTCTTTGCTCCTGTACTCAAATCCTCTCGTTATGAAGGCCCACATGCCATTAGCTTTCTTCACTGCCTGCTGTACCTGCACGCTTACTTTCAGTAATTGGTGTGCAAGGACACCCAGGTCTCGTTGCACTTCCCCTTTACCTAATCAGACACCATTGAGATAATAATCTGCCTCCTTATTTTTGCTGCCAAAGTGGATAACCTCACATTTATCCATATTATATACTGCATCTGCCACGCATCTGCCCACTCACACAACCTGTCCAAGTCACCCTACAACCTCCTAACAACCTCTTCGCAGTTCACACTGCCACCCAGCTTTGTGTCATCCGCAAACTTGCTAGTGTTACTTATTCCAGCGTTTTGTGCCTATCTTTGACTGTAAATATCAATGGACTCAGACACTCTGCGCGTGTAACCTTGATATATTAGAAACATAGAAAATAGGTGCAAGAGATGGCCATTCGGCCCTTCGAGCCAGCACTGCCATTCATTGTGATCATGGCTGATCATCCACAATCAGTAACCCGTGCCTGCCTTCTCCCCATATCCCTTGATTCCACGAGCCCCTAGAGCTCCATCTAACTCTCTCTTAAATCCATCCAGTGATTTGGCCTCCACTGCCCTCTGTGGAAGAGAATTCCACAAATTCACCACTCTCTGGGTGAAAAAGTTCTTTCTCACCTCAGTTTTAAATGGCCTCCCCTTTATTCTTAGACTGTGGCCCCTGGTTCTGGACTCCCCCAACATTGGGAACATTTTTCCTGCATCTAGCTTGTCCAGTCCTTTTAAAATTTTAAAAGTTTCCATAAGATCCCCTCTCATCCTTCTAAACTCCAGTGAATACAAGCCTAGTCTTTTCAACCTTTCCTCATAGGACAGTCCCGCCATCCCAGGGATCAATCTCGTGAACCTATTCTATTCATATTTCTATTTCAATTTGTGAGGATAGCAATTTCATTAATAATGAGTCTGCATTCTTGTTTGAGATTTAGAACCCGACAACTTACAGCACTGGTATCATATTTAACCCTGAGACGAACTACACACCACTTACTCACAAAATGCTGGAGTAACTCAGCAGGTCAGGCAGCGTCTCAGGAGAGAAGGAATGGGTGACGTTTCGGGTCGAGACCCTTCTTCAGACCAGTCTGAAGAAGGGTCTCGACCCGAAACGTCACCCATTCCTTCCCTCCTGAGATGCTGCCTGACCTGCTTTGTTACTCCAGCATTTTGTGAATAAATACCTTCGATTACCACAGCAACACCTGACCCAGATTATGCTGCAGTGTCTCGGCCACTCCTTTGTTATTTTTTTAAACATTTAACACACTACTCTTCTGGTCAGTCTTGCTTCTCGACCCCATAAATAAAGTCAAAAACTCTGCAATTCAAAATGCAGGGCTTTCAGGTCAAAGTTCTGATGCGGGGTTTTGACCGGAAATGTCAGTGATTCCTCTCGCCCACTGATGCAGCCCGACACGCCGAGCTCCTCCAGCAGGTAGCTTGATGCTCCAGATTCCAACAGCTGTAATCTCTCTCGGCTTTCCTGTACAGATTTGAAATATCCTGTTTCTCCCTTCACCCCACACTTTCACACACTTCCTGGGAAGCAACATTACAATTTTACAAAGTTACAACCTGTCTTCAAATTCTCCTCTTCAGCCTCACTCCTTGCCCTCTCTACAATATCCCCCGGCTTTGTACCCCGAAAGATGTATTCAATATGTTGCCTTGGTCAAACCTGAAATTTTAATGCACCACCATGTTTGTGGTCTACATCTGCTTCGAGCATAGGCTTTAGAATTCCGTACCTAAATCTCTGCCTCTCTTTCTCTTTTGGTTTCTCGTTGAAACCTACTTTAATGCGAAAGCTTTTGGCCATCTGCGCTAATATCTCCTTACAGAGTTTGGTGTTAAATTTCATTCGTTAATCCTCCTGTGAAGCACTTTGGAATGCATGTTTGTAGACTGTGAAAGATATCAGAGAAATGCTTGTTAGAATGAAACTGTTTACCTCAACTGTTTACCATATATATTAATGATTTGGAAGAGGGAATTAGAAGCAACGCCAGCAAGTTTGCGGATGACACAAAGCTGGGTGGCAGTGTAAACTGCGAAGAGGATGTTAGGAGGTTGCAGGGTGACCTGGACAGGTTGAGTGAGTGAGCAGATGCAGTATATAATATGGATAAATGTGAGGTTATTCACTTTGGCGGCAGAAACAAGGAGGCAGATTATTATCTCAATGGAGTTAGGTTAGGTAAGGGGGAGGTGCAGCGAGACCTGGGTGTCCTTGTACACCAGTCACTGAAAGTTGGCGTGCAGGTACAGCAGGCAGTGAAGAAAGCAAATGGAATGTTGGCCTTCATAACAAGAGGATTTCAGTACAGGAGCAAAGAGGTTCTTCTGCAGTTGTATAGGGCCCTGGTAAGACCACATCTGGAGTATTGTGTACAGTTTTGGTCTCCTAATTTGAGGAAGGACATCCTTGTAATTGAGGCAGTGCAGCGTAGGTTCATGAGATTGATCCCTGGGATGGCGGGACTGACATATGAAGAAAGATTGAAAAGACTAGGCTAGTATTTACTGGAGATTAGAAGGATGAGAGGGAATCTTATAGAAACATATAAAATTATAAAAGGACTGGACGTTAGATGCAGGAAAAATGTTCCCAATGTTGAGGGAGTCCAGAACCAAGGGCCACAGTCTTAGAATAAAGGGGAGGCCATTTAAAACTGAGGTGAGAAGAAACTTTTTCACCCGGAGAGTTGTGAATTTGTGTAATTCTCTACCACAGAGGGCAGTGGAAGCTAAATCACTGGATGGATTTAAGAGAGCTCTAGGGGCTAGTGGAATCAAGGGATATGGGGAGAAGGCAGGCACGGGTTATTGATTGGGGACGATCAGCAGTGGTCACAATGAATGGCGGTGCTGGCTCGAAGGGCCAAATGGCCTCCTCCTGCACCTATTTTCTATGTTTCTATGTTTCTGTGAAAGAAAGCTTAAATTGAAAACAAAACTTTTCATTCTCAGGGTTGGCTCTTCGCTGCCAAATGGTATCAGATCAATTTTGTGTTGTTGCCAGAACTGGGTAAATAATGAGAAGAAGAAAAATAAAAAACTGAATTATGGACGTGCCAAAATATCGGACTCTAGGTGTGGGGTTTCATCTTTGCAATATGTGATTGTCTGGGAAAACAGAAGTGAAGCTTTATTTACCTGAATAACGTTTCACCTAACAATGATGCACAAATTCCACAAGCTTGTTCGGCTGTATCAGGTTGATGATCAGAAAAGGATTGTTTTTGATTTGGCGCTGTGGAACTGCGTGGCGTTGTGCAGAATCCCCTCAGCTCCAGTTCATCTCTGGTTGAGCAAACTGCTTTCCCTGTTACAGTGACTCAGGACCTCTACGGATCTCTAAGACTCCAACACCACCGGAAGAGCCGTCTCCGCCAAGCAGTCCGATGACCAGCCCGAACAACACTTTGGCCCCTTTGGCGGTTTCACCAGCCAACACTCCAACTCGACCCAAGTCGCCATGTCAGGTAAAGTTTCAAGTGGGAAAAAAAATCCTCACTGTTGTTACCTTCAAGTGATCTGCTTTATTGCCTGGAGCAAGGAGGTCCTTCTGCATTTGTGCAGGGCCCTGGTGAGACCACACCTGGAGTACTGTGTGCAGTATTGGTCTCCTAATGTGAGTTTAGGAGCAAAGAGGTCCTTCTGCAGTTGTACAGGGCCCTGGTGAGACCGCACCTGGAGTACTGTGTGCAGTTTTGGTCTTCTAATTTGAGGAAGGACGTCCTTGCTATTGAGGGCGTGCAGCGTAGGTTCACCAGGTTAATCCCCGGGATGGAGGGACTGTCATATGAGGAAAGATTGGAAAGACTGGGCTTGTATTCACTGGAGTTTAGAAGGATGAGAGGGGGATCTTATAGAGATGTATAAAATTATAAAAGGACTGGACAAGCTAGACGCAGGAAAAATGTTCCCAATGCTGGGGGAGTCCAGAACCAGGGGCCAAAGTCAGTCTAAGAATAAAGGGGAGGCCATTTAAAACTGAGGTGAGAAGAAACTTTTTCACCCAGAGATTTTGTGAATTTGTAGAATTCTCTGCCACAGAGGGCAGTGGAGGCCAATTCACTGGATGGATTTAAGAGAGAGTTAGATAGAGCTCGAGGGGCTAGTGGAATCAAGGGATATGGGGAGAAGGCAGGCACGGGTTACTGATTGTGGACGATCAGCCATGATCACAATGAATGGCGGTGCTGGCTCGAAGGGCCAAATGGTCTCCTCCTGCACCTATTTTCTATGTTTCTATGTTTCTATGTTTCTATGTTTCTATTTGGCGACACAGACAAACTGAATATTTTGTTCTATGCAATCTTTGGGCAGGTTGAGACAATGGGGGAAATGATTTTAAGGACACCAAGGTTTCGGTTAAACCCACTGAGATAAATGAAAACGACACGATAGAAGTAAGACACAAAATGCCGGAGTAACTCAGCGGGTCAGGCAGCCTCTCAGGAGAGAAGGAATGGGTGACGTTTCGGGTGTCATACTGGCTCTC
The DNA here is from genome assembly GCF_053455715.1 of Rhinoraja longicauda. NCBI lineage: Eukaryota > Metazoa > Chordata > Chondrichthyes > Rajiformes > Arhynchobatidae > Rhinoraja > Rhinoraja longicauda. Next base: position 88,412,299 of record NC_135956.1, read on the forward strand.
GGTATGAAGAAGGGTCTCAACCTGAAACGCCACCCATTCCTTCTAACCAGAGACGCTGCCTGTCCCGCTGAGTTATTCCAGCATTTTGTGTCTTTCTTCGGTGTAAACCAGCGACTGCAGTTCTTTTCTACACAGAGGTCTGCTGGTAGAGAGGTCATTTGGCTTGGTCACCGATACGTAGGGGTGGCATTGATTTAGAGATACAGCAAGGAAACAGGCCCTTCGGCCCACCGAATCCGCGCCGCCCAGCGATCCCCACACATTAACACTATCCTACACACACTAGGGACAATTTTTACATTTTACCCAGCCAATTAACCTACATACCTGTACGCCTTTGGAGTGTGGGAGGAAACCGAAGATCTCGGAGAAAACCCACGCAGGTCACGGGGAGAACGTACAAACTCCGTACAGACGGTGCCCGTAGTCAGGATCAATAGACAATAGACAATAGTTTTTCCTCATCTCAGTTCTAAATGGCCTACCCCTTATTCTTAAACTGTGGCCCCTTGTTCTGGACTCCCCCCAACATTGGGAACATGTTTCCTGCCTCTAACGTGTCCAACCCCTTAATAATCCTATACGTTTCGATAAGATCCCCTCTCACCCTTCCAAATTCCAATGTATACAAGCCTAGTTGCTCCAGTCTTTCAACATACGACAGTCCCGCCATTCCGGGAATTAACCTAGTAAACCTACGCTGCACGCCCTCAATAGCAAGAATATCATTCCTCAAATTTGGAGACCAAAACTGCACACAGTACTTCTGGTGCGGTCTCACTAGGGCCCTGTATAACGTAAAATATCGTTGTCTTTGTTTCTGGAGTGGAGGGAACTTTCCAGTTTGCTCACCCTGAATCCACTGGCTTTCTGGAGACTGTGATGACTCTGAAGATCAGTTTTCATTCGTCCTGCATTCTTCCTCTTCATTAAGATCAGGCTTGCGATGTCTCACTTCAATCGTTGTCAGGAGTACCTCGTCCTGAGGTCCTCTCTGCAATCTAGCATCGGGCGGCACGGTGGCACAGCGGTAGAGTCGCTGCCTTACAGTGAATGCAGCGCCGGAGACCCGGGTTCGATCCCGACTACGGGTGCTGTCTGTACGGAGTTTGTACGTTCTCCCCGTGACCTGCGTGGGCTTTCTCCGAGATCTTCGGTTTCCTCCCACACTCCAAAGACGTCCAGGCTTGTAGGTTAATTGGCTTGGTAAATGTAAAAATTGTCCCTAGTGGGTGTAGGATAGTTTCCTGCCTCTAACGTGTCCAACCCCTTAATGATCTTATATGTTTCGATAAGATTCCCTCTCATCCTTCTAAATTCCAGTGTATACAAGCCTAGTCGCTCCAGTCTTTCAACATATGACAGTCCCGCCATTCCGGGAATTAACCTAGTAAACCTACGCTGCACGCCCTCAATAGCAAGAATATCCTTCCTCAAATTTGGAGACCAAAACTGCACACAGTACTCCAGGTGCGGTCTCACTAGGGCCCTGTACAACTGCAGAAGGACCTCTTTGCTCCTATACTCAACTCCTCTTGTTATGAAGGCCAACATTCCATTGGCTTTCTTCACTGCCTGCTGTACCTGCATGCTTCCTTTCAGTCACTGATGCACTAGGACACCCAGATCTCATTGTACTTCCTGAGTCAGTGTGATACCATAGACTAGGCAAGTCAGTCACCTCCACAACCAGTCCGAAAACGGTCGGGTCTTGGTGATGTCATCAGGGCCCATTGCGGCGTTAGCCCGGTGGGTTCGATTGGGAAGCAGGGGGGAAATTCCCCCCCCCCCCCCCCCCCTTCACCCCTCACCGAAACAGTGAGTAAAAGGGCAGGCCGCAGAAGGCAAAGACAGATCAAAAGCAAGATTACATTCCTTGGTTTCTTTTTTTTCCCCCGTCTAAGATGTCAAGAAGAACAGGAAAAGTCCAGATTTCACAGGGAGAAGTTAAACCTTCCCTGATAAGTTCTCATGCTCCTGTCCCCAAGCCTAGATAGCCTAACAATCAAACCTATTGCCCGCCATTCCAACCAGGACTCTGGGCAATGGACCCTCTGCTGCCTTTGACATATAAACATGAGAAAGGTCAACCGGTGGAACTTTAATGTACACAATAGACAATAGGTGCAGGAGTAGGCCATTCGGCCCTTCAAGCCAGCACCACCATTCAATGTGATCATGGCTGATCATCCACAATCAGTACCCCGTTCCTGCCTTCTCCCCATACCCCCTGACTCCGCTATCATTAAGAGCTCTATCTTGAAAGCATCCAGAGAATCGGCCTCCACTGCCTTCTGAGGCAGAGAATTCCACAGATTTACAACTCTCTGAGTGAAAACGTTTTCCTCATCTCCGTTCTAAATGGCCTACCACTTATTCTTAAACTGTGGCCCCTGGTTCTGGACTCCCCCAACATTGGGAACATGTTTCCTGCCTCTAACGTGTCCAACCCCTTAATAATCCTATACGTTTCGATAAGATCCCCTCTCACCCTTCCAAATTCCAATGTATACAAGCCTAGTTGCTCCAGTCTTTCAACATACGACAGTCCCGCCATTCCGGGAATTAACCTAGTAAACCTACGCTGCACGCCCTCAATAGCAAGAATATCATTCCTCAAATTTGGAGACCAAAACTGCACACAGTACTCCTGGTGCGGTCTCCCTGTATAACGTAAAATATCGTTGTCTTTGTTTCTGGAGTGGAGGGAACTTTCCAGTTTGCTCACCCTGAATCCACTGGCTTTCTGGAGACTGTGATGACTCTGAAGATCAGTTTTCATTCGTCCTGCATTCTTCCTCTTCATTAAGATCAGGCTTGCGATGTCTCACTTCAATCGTTGTCAGGAGTACCTCGTCCTGAGGTCCTCTCTGCAATCTAGCATCGGGCGGCACGGTGGCACAGCGGTAGAGTCGCTGCCTTACAGTGAATGCAGCGCCGGAGACCCGGGTTCGATCCCGACTACGGGTGCTGTCTGTACGGAGTTTGTACGTTCTCCCCGTGACCTGCGTGGGCTTTCTCCGAGATCTTCGGTTCCTCCCACACTCCAAAGACGTCCAGGCTTGTAGGTTAATTGGCTTGGTAAATGTAAAAATTGTCCCTAGTGGGTGTAGGATAGTGTTAATGTGTGGGGATCGCTGGGCGGCGCGGACTCGGTGGGCCAAAAGGGCCTGTTTCCGCGCTGTATCTCTAAACTAAACTAAACTACATGTTTTTCCTGTGACTGTGTGTGTGTGCGCGCGCGTGCGTGCGTGCGTGTGTGTGTGTCCCGCCCGCATTTTCGCCAGGTGCTCTGATATCCTTCTACATCCCAAAGGCAAGCTGGTCCATAGATGAAATGGCGAAGTGCGTAGGTGAAGGGTAAAAGCTGAGGTGTGCTGAAAGGAATGTAAGAGAAATTAGGAAAGTTATTCAGAGTGCATTGAGGGCGTGCAGCGTAGGTTTACTAGGTTAATTCCCGGAATGGCGGGACTGTCATATGTTGAAAGACTGGAGCGACTAGGCTTGTATACACTGGAATTTAGAAGGATGAGAGGAGATCTTATCATATCATATCATATCATATATCATATATATACAGCCGGAAACAGGCCTTTTCAGCCCTCCAAGTCCGTGCCGCCCAGTGATCTCCGCACATTAACACTATCCTACACCCACTAGGGACAATTTTTTAAAAAACATTTACCCAGCCAATTAACCTACATACCTGTACGTCTTTGGAGTGTGGGAGGAAACCGAAGATCTCGGAGAAAACCCACGCAGGTCACGGGGAGAACGTACAAACTCCTTACAGTGCAGCACCCGTAGTCAGGATCGAACCTGAGTCTCCGGCGCTGCATTCGCTGTAAAGCAGCAACTCTACCGCTGCGCTACCATGCCGCTTATCGAAACGTATAAGATTATTAAGGGGTTGGACACGTTAGAGGCAGGAAACATGTTCCCAATGTTGGGGGAGTCCAGAACAAGGGGCCACAGTTTAAGAATAAGGGGAAGGCCATTTAGAACGGAGATGAGGAAAAACTTTATCAGTCAGAGAGTTGTGAATCTGTGAAATTCTGTGCCTCAGAAGGCAGTGGAGGCCAATTCTCTGAATGCATTCAAGAGAGAGCTACTTAGAGCTCTTAAGGATTATTATTATTATTATTATTAAGGATAGCGAAGTCAGGGGGTATGGGGAGAAGGCAGGAACGGGGTACTGATTGAGAATGATCAGCCGTGATCACAATGAATGGCGGTCCTGGCTCGAAGGGCCAAATGGCCTCCTCCTGCACCTATTGTCTATTGTCTATTGCATGTCTAAATGGGGATAGAGGAATACCAAATCAAAGGGAGGTGCACCACAAGTTAGAAAAGCCAATGAAGAAACAAACCAATTGTTAAGGGCGTGTCCCAGTTATGCGATTTTTAAGGCGACTGCCGGTGACTGTCAAAGTCGTAGCAGATCGTCGAAATTTCCTTTTACCCTACGGCAATGACCACGACAATGAGCACGACAGTGACCACGACAATGACCACGACAATGACCACGACAGTGACCACGACACTGACCACGACACTGACCACGACACTGACCACGACACTGACCACGACACTGACCACGACACTGACCACGACAGTGACCACGACACTGACCACGACACTGACCACGACACTGACCATGACACTGACCACGACACTGACCACGACACTGACCACGACAATGACCACGACAATGCCGAGTCAGGTCGACACAAGTCACTTTTTTTGTGAAACTAGTACCTGGCTAAGAGATCACACCGTCTTCGGAAACATCGCGAAATTCCCACGCTTACCTGACCGTCAAACTGTCGCCTCCAATCTACCCGTCAAATGTCCTGACAGTAAATAAATTGGTTAAACAAAACTATCTTCTGGTATCTTCAAATGCCTTTTCTTAATTTAATATTACGTGCTTCTAAACGCATCTGCGACAACCTAGCAAACCTGGGGACAGCGTGCGACAGACAGCGCCCGCAATAAGCTACCATACCTGGCGACAAGCCAGCTGTCACCGAGAAATTTCTAGCGGGAAATTGTTTCCACGACGCGCTGAGATCCGCTACGATTCGTTGAAGACTCCTCACGATCACGCCCCGGCAAACGTTCGGCCACAGCCTAGTCTCCGGCAGTCGCCTTAAAATCGCCTACGTGGGACAGGCCCTTAAAGGTTTTCCCGGTAGATTGAATTGAAAGGTAGGAAAGTGAGCAGAGCAAAATGGAATCAGTGTAGGATCAGTGCTGGATGAAGTGTGCAGACTCGGTTGATTCAGATGTAGTGTACGACTCCACTAACGCATTGAAATGGTACCTGGTCTCCACCCCCAGTTTGCACAGTCATGCATGCCCCCCAGCAGCAGGGGATTGTGGAATCTGCTGCTTGTGTTTCTGAGGCTTGACTTCTGACCTCCGTTTCCCTCTTGCGCTCAGCTGCGAAAAGGCCCTCCCGTCCCACCGCCTCCGAAACTCACCCCGACCAAGGAGCTGCAGTCAGAAAACATCATCAACTTCTTCGAGGACAACTTTGTTCCTGAGATCAACGTCACCAGCTCGTCGCAGGTGAGCAAACTTTACGACTCTATTAAACTTTATTACGAGATTGATCCCTGGGATGGCGGGACTGTCACAATGAGGAAAGATGAGAAAAGACTAGGCTCTCCTCCCGCTGTGCTGTGAATTATAGAATCTTGTTAGTTTAACTGAAGGATAACGCTTAATGTTTCCACAATGAAATTTCAATAAAAATGCTCAAAGCAGCTACCATGACACTGAACTCCAACTGCCTTCAATTATAAATTGGTGGAGGTGACCACAGAACCTTCTTCTTCTTGCGTTTGAGACAGCAGAGGTTATGTAACGCCCTCCGGGGGCTGTAGACATGAGTGGCGATCCCGTGGGTGTCGGTCTCGGTGCAGGCGGCCAGGGTGCAACCAGGGGTCTTCAGATGGGAGCTGTCACTTTTGTGAGTCTCTTGGAGCAGGATTGCAGGGACTTTGTGGGTCTGTGGCAGATGTTCAATGATGGTGGTCTTCCCCTTGGCGAGGCCTTCCACGTTCAGCTGCAGCAGGGTGATGCCGTCCGGTTCCACATCCGTAGGTGCCTGCCCTGAGAAGGCCTCAGGCTCCGGGTTGGCGCCAAGCTGCAGCGACTGAGGTTGCATTTGGGCCGCAGGCTGTCGTTGTTTGTTCGTTGTTACTTCTGCTTCTGCTGTCTCTGTTTGTTGTTGTTCGCCTGCCCGAGGTCAGTGGACAGGCCTCACGACGAGGAGATCAACAACATGAGCCCCGACCACAGAGCCAAGCTGTAACAAGGGCCTTTAAACACTGGATGTGTTATAGACAATAGACAATAGACAATAGACAATAGACAATAGGTGCAGGAGGAGGCCATTCGGCCCTTCGAGCCAGCATCGCCATTCAATGTGATCATGGCTGATCATTCTCAATCAGTACCCCGTTCCTGCCTTCTCCCCATACCCCCTGACTCCGCTATCCTTAAGAGCTCTATCCAGCTCTCTCTTGAATGCATTCAGAGAATTGGCAGAGAATTCCACAGATTCACAACTCTCTGACTGAAAAAGTTTATCTTTGTGAATTGGCAGTGTTAACAGTCGCTTCGAACGAGGCCGTATTCAGATGGCTGAAAGTTCGATTTTCTCGGCCGCAATAGATACTGTAAGTGAAGAACTCAAATTGAGGCATGCTCTTTGCAAGCTAATGTTCATCATCGATACACGGCTTCAGCAGTAGATTTACATGGGTGTGGTGAGCACAACACTGGTCAGAAATGGGACGTTTATGTTGCCAGTGAAATTGGAAGAGGGTGGGACAAGTGAAAGGACATCTCGAAACAGTGGGAGATAACGTATGAAGCTTTTGGGAGTTCTGATATTTTGATCGTTGCCAAGACTGAAAAGTGAAAATACTAAGCTGAAAGGTGATAACGGGAGGTGACACTGGATTTAAATGCCATGTAAGAGTTCTGGACTGATTCCCTCTTTCTCTTCTGGAAAGAAGCTACTGTTTGCAATGTATCTGCGCCGGGCCATTTGCCAAACAATAAATTGTGGCCGTTTTGGAGATATCCCTAGCATTGGATCTAGCCACAGTTTAAGAATAAGGGGTAGGCCATTTAGAACTGAGATGAGGATTTTTTTTTTCAGTCAGAGAGTTGTGAATCTGTGGAATTCTCTGCCTCAGAAGGCAATGGAGGCAAATTCTCTGAATGCATTCAAGAGAGAGCTAGATAGAGCTCTTAAGGATAGCGGAGTCAGGGGGTATGGGTTGAAGGCAGGAACGGGGTACTGATTGAGAATGATCAGCCATGATCACATTGAATGCTGGTGCTGGCTCGAAGGGGTGAATGGCCTCCTCCTGCACCTGTTGTCTATTGCCTATTGGATGGATCGGTCCTCCGTTGTGCATCAGGTCAAGGTCTCTTCGTGGGAGATGAGACAGCGCGGCAGCTAGATGTCTTCCTGGGGTCATTACCTAGGTCGAGGCCCAAGATTGGCAAATAAACCTGATGGAATCTCAGTGAGCGAAGGTAACTAAATTCATTGGAGTTTAGAAGGATGAGAGGGGATCTTACAGAGACTATATAGACAATAGATAATAGGTGCAAAAGGAGGCCATTCGGCCCTTCGGCACTCTATGGCAGAGAATTCCACAAATTCACAACTCTCTGGGTGAAAAGGTTTCTTTCTCACCTCAGTTTTAAATGGCCTCCCCTTTATTCTTAGACTGTGTGGCCCCTGGTTCTGGACTCGCCCAACATTGGGAACATTTTTCCTGCATCTAGCTTGTCCAGTTTATGATTTTACACGTCTCTATAAGATCCCCTCTCATCCTTCTAAACTCCAGTGAACATAAGGCAAGCTCAGTCTTTCCAATCTTTCCTCGAATGACGGTCCCTCCATCCCGGGGACTACGTTTAATGGGGATGTGCAATAGTTGCCCTCTTTTGAACTTCAGCCGAGGGTGTTATTTGTGCTTTACTCAACAACACCAAAGACAATTAAACTTGACCACGTGGGGCTTAACCAGTGCTTTACCAAGGTTTGGTACAATAGCAGTCGTTGCAAGGAACTTTAACTCCGTGTTCACCAAGATGGATTTGGCAGGGCATTTATGGCCACAAACATCTGAACCTGAATCCAACCCCCTGGACTCTGCCCGCTACCAGCTTTATGCTGATGGGTTGGAAGTATCTCTAAAAGGTCCTCCCCACTGACACTTCAATAATTTGGTGCCACCTTCCTTAAGAATAGGTCCAGTTCTACCCCTTCATCCGGGAAGGAGAGAAACAGAGGACTAACAGCCTCTCAACTTATGCCCACTGAGCGCAGTCAGAGACTGGGAAATGCGGGTTGACCTAGGACAGAGGCTTTCCTTCCCAGTTGAAATCGCAGCTACCAACCTGCGACCAGACCTCGTCCTCTGGTCCAACTCCTGTCGGCGTGTTTTCATCATTGACCTGACGGTGCCCTGGGAGGAGGCTGTGGACGGGGCATTTAGAAACATAGAAACATAGAAAATAGGTGCAGGAGTAGGCCATTCGGCCCTTCGAGCCTGCACCGCCATTCAATATGATCATGGCTGATCATCCAACTCAGTATCCCGTACTTGCCTTCTCTCCATACCGCCTGATCCCTTTAGTCACAAGGGCCACATCTAACTCCCTCTTAAATATAGCCAATGAACTGGCCTCAACTACCTTCTGTGGCAGAGAATTCCACAGATTCACCACTCTCTGTGTGAAAAAAAAAAACACTTTCTCATCTCGGTCCTAAAAGACTTCCCCCTTATCCTTAAACTGTGAGCCCTTGTTCTGGACTTCCCCAACATCGGGAACAATCTTCCTGCATCTAGCCTGTCCAACCCCTTAATAATTTTGTAAGTTTCTATATGATCCCACCTCAATCTTCTAAATTCCAGCGAGTACAAGCCGAGTCTATCCAGTCTTTCTTCATATGAAAGTCCTGCCATCCCAGGATTCAATCTGGTGAACCTTCTCTGTACTCCCTCTATGGCAAGAATGTCTTTCCTCAGATTAGGAGACCAAAACTGTACGCAATACTCCAGGTGTGGTCTCACCAATGCCCTGTACAACTGCAGCAGAACCTCCCTGCTCCTAAACTCTAATCCCCTCGTTATGAATGCCAACATACCATTTGAAAGGAAAAGGCTGAGATATTCCAACCTTGCAGTAGAGGGAGAGGAGCAAGGTTGGAGTGTAAGGGTGCGTTCAGTGGAGGTGGGGTGCAGGGGCTTTGTAGCCAGTCCCACCGCAAGGCTCCTGAGGGAAGTTGGAGTAAGAGGACAGGCCCAAAGGAGGGCAATCAAAGAACTTGCAAATGCCGCCGAACGGAGCAGTGGCTGAAAAGAAGAGATGGTGTCTGTGCTGCCACGTGACCATCTAGAGGCTAACCATAAGACACACACCCAGGTCTGATCACCCTGCGGTGGGCCTGCCTCGACTGAGGGTGTCTTGTGATAAAAGGCCGAAACACCCAGTGACGTTGAGGTACACAACTGAAGATGTGTCTGAATGGTAGCAACATCACCTAGTGGTCACCCCCAAGAACAACACCAGCCGATTGTAGTGCAAACCTTAGGGATAGTAACATCCAGTCCTACTAATCAATTCTGTAGCTGCTGGCTCAAACGATTCTCATAGATGTACCCTCTATAAAATAAATATACCCTCTCTAAGCCTTTCATAGAAAGATGGTCCCAGTTAATGTAGGACTTGTTTAACTCCTCACAAGTATGACCCTGTTCATTGCACGTCTCTCTGGAAGTTGTCCACAGGTCTGCTCCACTATTTAGTTTAGTTTAGTGTAGTTTGGAGATACAGCGCAGAAACAGGCCCTTCGGCCCACCGGGTCCGCGCCGACCAGTGATCCCCGCACACTAACATAATCCCACACCCACTAGGGACATTTTTTTACATTTACCAAGCCAATTAACCTACAAACCTGTACATCTTTGGAGTGTGGGAGGAAACCGAAGATCTCGGAGAAAACCCACGCAGGTCACGGGGAGAACGTACAAACTCCGTACAGACGGCATTCGCGCTAAGGCAGCAACTCTACCGCTGCGCCACCGTGACCGCCCGATCTTTTGCTGAATGTTAAACGAATCTCATCTTAGTTTAAACCGTTCCCAAAGTGCCAGTACACCTGCATACCTTCCCCCCCCCCCACTGCTGAACTGTACACTGCAAGGGCCAGGAAGCGAGCGGGCAAGATCATCTCTGACCCCTCTCACCCTGGCCACAAACTCTTTGAAGCACTTCCCTCTGGAAGGCGACTCCGGACTGTCAAAGCAGCCACAGCCAGACATAAAAACAGCTTTTTTTCCCCGCGAGTAGTAGCTCTACTCAATAACCAAAAGTCTGTCGTCTCTTTTTGCTCTGGTTTATTTCACTCACACGTTTAACAATCGACAATAGACAATAGACAATAGGTGCAGGAGTAGGCCATTCGGCCCTTCGAGCCAGCACCACCATTCAATGTGATCATGGCTGCTCATTCTCAATCAGTACCCTGTTCTCAATCAGTACCCAGTTTCATATAATGAAACTCTCGTTTGTTTGTTTGTTTGTTCCTGAACTACAGCCAAAACGGTACACGATAGTGCGTCAATTTTAGGCCCACCTTACTCACCGTCGTCCCTTTGGTGCTAATGGAAGAAGTTTCATTGAAATCGGTGTTTATATTTTAAAAGTTATTCACATTTTAAAGTTTAAATCTGTCTCCTAGGGGGGGAGGGAGGGAGGGGGGGGTTGAGGGGGATGGAGTGGGGGGGATGGGAAGGGGAAGAGGGGAATGGGGGAGGGGAGGAGTGGGGGAGGGGATAGGAAGGGGATGGGAAGGGGAGGAGGGGAATGGGGGGAGGGGAAGGGGGGAGGGGATGAAGGAGGGGGAGGAGGGAGGGGGAGGAGGGAGGGGAGGGGAGGGGAGGGGAGGGGGAAGGGGGAGAGGAGGGGAGGAGGGGGGAGGGGGGGAGTGGTGGGGGATGGGGGGGAGAGGAGGGGGAGAGGAGGGGGGGAGGGGGGGAGGAGAGGGTGCTGCACCAATACAGGAGAGGTTTGGGCCCAACGGGTCCACTTGGTCTAGTATTACTTTAAATCTGAGTTTTTCTGGTTAGCAACCTTTTACCTTCTCCCCAATATACACAAACAGAACTGCCCTGGAAGACCCATTGTTTCTGCTTGTTCAAGTCCCCCACACATGATATCAGTGGAAATTGGTTTCTTAATACTTCCCTCTTTGAGCTATGAGCTAATTTATCAAGATGATATTTTGCTCCAGAGTGAATGAATGAATGAATGAATGAATGAATGAATGAATGAATGAATGAATGAATGAATGAATGAATGAGTTTATTGGCCAAGTACGTGCATGTACAAGGAATGTGCCTTGGTGCTCCGCTCGCAAGTAACAATACAAACATACAGTAAACAATTAAGAATAAAGCATAACCACATCAAAACAGTAAGGATGCACCATTACGGTCTAAACATGTGGGTGAAAATAAACCAGAGCAAAAAAGAGACTACAGACTTTAGTTGTTGAGTAGAACTATCACCCGTGGGAAAAAGCTGTTTTTATGTCCGGCTGTGGCTGCTTTGACAGTCCGGAGTCGCCTTCCAGAGGGAAGTGCTTCGAAGAGTTTGTGGCCAGGGTGAGAGGGGTCAGAGATGATCTTGCCCTCTCGCTTCCTGGCCCTTGCAGTGTACAGTTCGTCAATGGGGGGGGGGGGAAGGTCGCAGCCAACAACCTTCTCAGCTGTGCGAACGATCGGTTGCAGCCTCCGGATGTCGTGCTTGGTGGCTGAGCCAAACCAGACCATGATGGAGAAGGTGAGGACGGACTCCATGATGGCAGTATAGAATTGGACCATCATTGCCTGTGGCAGATTGTGTTTCTTCAGTTGCCGCAGGAAGTACATCCTCTGTTGGGCCTTTCTGACTGTGGAGTCGATGGTGGCCCCCCATTTAAGGTCCCTGGAGATGATGGTTCCAAGGAACTGGAGTTAAAGCGACCTCATTTCTAGGCACTTTTACATCCAAGTGCACTGTTGGGATTGTTCCCAATGGACGAGCCATGAGCACCACTGGTTAATGGAAAGGATCTGGTGAAGCCGGAGTCCCTGGCTGTCAGATGTGCAGCTGCAAGGCATTTTCACTCGCGTGGTTCTGACACGCCTGACGTTAATCATGGGAATTGTGTGTCTCTGGGGCTTCCAAAAGGCTGCCAGACAGACAATGCAGGTAATTAATAGATGAGGGAGTGCAGAGTTTGTGGTGATATCTGAGCACTCATTTGAGGAAGGTATCACAAAATGCTGGAGTAACTCAGCAGGTCAGGCAGCATCTTGGAGAGAAGGAATGGGTCAAGGGTCTCGACCCGAAACGTCACCCATTCCTCTCCCGAGATGCTCCCTGTCCCGCTGAGTTACTCCAGCATTTTGTGTCTACCTTCGATTTGTACCAGCATCTGCGGTTATTTTCCTACTCATTTGGGAAAGGCAATATTGAGATCAGAATTGAAAGATGAGTCCTTCCCGCACCTGAGGAAGGATATTCTTGCTATTGAGGGCGTGCAGCGTAGGTTTACTAGGTTAATTCCCGGAATGGCGGGACTGTCATATGTTGAAAGACTGGAGCGACTAGGCTTGTAGACACTGGAATTTAGAAGGATGAGAGGGGATCTTATCGAAACGTATAAGATTATTTAGGGGTTGGACACGTTAGAGGCAGGAACCATGTTCCCAATGTTGGGGGAGTCCAGAACCAGGGGCCACAGTTTAAGAATAAGGGGTAGGCCATTTAGAACTGAGATGAGGATAAACATTTTCAGTCAGAGAGTTGAGAATCTGTGGAATTCTCTGCCTCAGAAGGCAGTGGAGGCCAATTCTCTGAATGCATTCAAGAGAGAGCTAGATAGAGCTCTTAAAGATAGTGGAGTCAGGGGGTATGGGGAGAAGGCAGGAACGGGGTACTGATTGAGAATGATCAGCCATGATCACATTGAATGGCGGTGCTGGCTCGAAGGGCCGAATGGCCTCCTCCTGCACCTATTGTCTATTGTCTAATGTCTATTTCAGACAGGGGACATCATGTGTCTAAAACAGTGCAGAAAGGTGCCAGTACACATTCATTAAAAATTAAGATGTGTAGAAAGGAGCTGCAGATGTCGGTTAAAACCGATGACAGACACAAAAAGCTGGAGTAACTCAGTGGGTCAGGCAGCTTCTCGGGAGAGAAGGAACGGGTGACGCTTCGGGTCGAGACCCTTCTTCACTCCGAAGAAGGGTCTCGACCCGAAACGTCACCCATCCCTTCTCTCCTGAGATGCTGCCTGTCCCGCTGAGTTACTCCAGCATTTTGTGCCTACCTTCGATTTAAGCCAGCATCTGCAGTTTTTTTTTTCCTTGCACACGGCACTCAACAAGACGGCTTTGAAGCCGGTACGACATGGGTGGGGGAGTGGCGGAGCGAGGAGGGAGTGGAAATTATAGCTGCGTTTATCAACAGTTTTTTTTGTTGCAGCAATATGCCCAACTTTGGGGAGACTTCAACATGCCATTTGATAACCCCGAGCTCGAAAATAAATAAATGTCCTAATTCATTCCAATGCACTCACCCACGCTGTCGATTAGCTAAGCCTATGTGTCACATCTGAGGTGTCGGCACATTGTTCTGGTGCGTACAGTCACAGAAAGAAAGCACGGTGCAGAGTGGCAATTTATATTAAATGCAATAAATCTCATTAGCACCTTCTCTCTGTGCAGAACCGGCACATCTGGGACCATGTTTACTCATTGCATGGGGTGAGAATGCTATTATCAGCAACCTTACTTAAAAGCTCACAGTCTATTTCTGGATGAGCCTGAACTTCCCTGGTGCTGTTTTTGAAATAATTCTTTCTTTCGAGAGCAGTGTCGTCAGAGATGATAGCAGCCCATTGACGTTGGGATTAGTGGCTGCCTGTCCCATTGAGGCAGAGCTCAGTGCGGGGCTACCCTGGCGCGTCCTTGCGCGGCGAATGTTTTATTTTGTTTTCCGTGTTGGACCAGTGACCTTGGAAGACAGTTCTCCTTGTGAACTCTAATGTCCAGTGCAGTCTTGTCTTGTCTTGTTGATACTGCAGTCTCGTAGGTTCACGAGATTGATCCAGTAGGTTCACGAGATTGATCCAGTAGGTTCACGAGATTAATCCAATAGGTTCACGAGATTGATCCGTAGGTTCACGAGATTGATCCAGTAGGTTCACGAGATTGATCCAGTAGGTTCATGAGATTGATCTAGTAGGTTCACGATATTGATCCAGTAGGCTCACGAGATTGATCCAGTAGGTTCACGAGATTGATCCCTGGGATGGCGGGACTGTCATATGAGGAAAGATTGGAAAGACTGGGCTTGTACTCACTGGAGTTTAGAAGGGTGAGAGGGGATCTTATAGAGACGTATAAAATTATAAAAGGACTGGACAAGCTAGATGCAGGAAAAATGTCCAGAACCAGGGGCCACAGTCTTAGAATAAAGGGGATGCCATTAAAAACTGAGGTGAGAAGGAACTTATTCACCCAGAGAGTTGTGAATTTGTGGAATTCTCTGCCACAGAGGGCAGTGGACGCCAAATAATTGGATGAATTTAAGAGAGAGTTAGATAGAGCTCTGGGGGCTAGTGGAATCAAGGGATATGGGGAGAAGGCAGGCACGGGTTACTGATTGTGGATGATCAGCCATGATCACAATGAATGGCGGTGCTGGCTCGAAGGGCCGAATGGCCTCCTCCTGCACCTATTGTCTATGTTTCCATGCACCAACCGCCGCTGTTGGGCTACAAACGTGCAGTCCCTCATGCACGCAGTTGCAGATTTCAAATTTAGCGTTTGCAGGCAACAGTTTAAAAGATTTACTATCAGCAGCAGATGTTATATGCGGTGGCAGAGGATTCCAAACAGGGATGGTTCTGGGGTACAGAGAGTAGCAGAAACAGTCCTTGTTGACCCCCCACCCCACATAATACAAAAACTAAGGACACTTAAAAAACATACAACACAGACCGAAAGAGCAAAAGAAGGAAAGATTAACGAGGCAGGCCGTTGGCGAGGCTGCCAAGTACGGCGCCACCCGGTGGTAGAATATTTCATAAATAATAGTGATATAGTTACATAGAAACACCGAAGGTGTAAGAAAGTAACTGCAGATGCTGGTACAAATCGAACGTATTTATTTCACAAAATGCTGGAGTAACTCAGCGGGTCAGGCAGCATCTCAGGAGAGAAGGAATGGGTGACATTTCGGGTCGAGACCCTTCTTCAGTCTGATGTCAAGGGGGGCGGGACAAAGGAAGGATATAGGTGGAGACAGGAAGACTGTGGGAGAACTGGGAAGGGGGAGGGGAAGAGAGGTACAGAGGAACTATCTAAAGATGGAGAAGTCAATGTTCATACCGCTGGGCTGCGAGCTGCCCAGGCGAAATATGAGGTGCTGTTCCTCCAATTACCGGTGGGCTTCACTATGGCACTGGAGGAGGCCCATGACAGAAAGGTCAGACTGGGCATGGGAGGGGGACTGTCTTCCTGTCTCCACCTATATCCTTCCTTTGTCCCGCCCCCCTGACATCAGTCTGAAGAAGGGTCTCAATCCGAAACGCCACCCATTTCTTCTCTCCTGTGATGCTGCCTGACCTGCTGAGTTACTCCAGCATTTTGTGAATAAATACCTTCGAAACATAGAACATAGGTACAGGAGGAGGCCATTCGGCCCTTAGAGCCAGCACCGCCATTCATTGTGATCATGGCTGATCATCCACAATCAATAACCCGTGCCTGCCTTCTCCCCATATCCCTTGATTCCACTAGCCCCTCGAGTATCTAACTCTCTCTTAAATCCATCCAGTGAATTGGCCTCCACTGCCCTCTGCGGCAGAGAATTCCACAAATTCTCTGCCACAGAAGCTGATATTTATACAGAATTATTTCCACATTTGTACATTTGTTTATTCTTTATTCAAAGGCAAGGGTTTCAGTAAAACTCCTCAAGGACTTTGCACCTTTGAGCCTCAGAGCTGTAAGGCACCTTTTCAGTTTCCAGTGGTTTTATTATGAGTGTCAGAGGGCCTGGGCCTGGACTCACCCAGCTCCAGGGGCCCCAGTGCTCCAAGCGGACCTTTGTCTTCCCCTCCCACATCCCCACCTCTCCCCACAACCCCCATCTCTCCCCGCCCCCCCACACTTCTCCCCCTCCCCCCCACACCTTTCCTCCCAGCCCCCCCCCATTGCTCGCCCCACCCCCCCCATCTCTCCCATTTCCAGCCCCCACCCACCCTTTTCTCATCTCATGTTCCAGCCCCCAATACCACCTTTGTACCTTTTCCCCATCTCTCCTTTAACCTCCCTTCCTCAGCCATGATCGCATTGAATGGCGGTGCTGGCTCGAAGGGCTGAATGGCCTACTCCTGCACCTATTGTCTATTGTCTATTGTCTATTGTCCCCCCACCATTTCACCCGCCCGAGCCCCTCCCCCATTGCTCCATTTTGACCTCCACCTCTCCACCATCTCCAACTTCTGCCACGGTTTAAGAATAAGGGGTGGGCCATTTAGAACAGAGATGAGGAAAAACCTTTTTGTCAAAAAAGCATGCAGCCACTGTAACGTTGATCGTGCGGATACCAGTTCCGCAAATGAATCTATTACCTTGGAATCATCAGAATGTGGATGAATGTGAGGTTATCCAGTTTGTTGGTAAGAACAGGAAGGCAGATTATTATCTGAATGGTGTTAAGTTAGGAAAAGGGGACGTACAACGAGATCTGAGTGTCCTTGTTCATCAGTCACTGAAAGTAAGCATGCAGTTACAGCAGGCAGTGAAGAAAGATAATGGCAAGTTGGCTTTCATGACAAGAGGAGTTGAGTATAGGAGCAAAGAGGTCCTTCTGCAGTTGTAAAGGGCCCTAGTGAGACTGCACCTGGAGTACTGTGTGCAGTTTTGGTCTCCAAATTTGAGGAAGGACATTCTTACTATTGAGGGAGTGCAGCGTAGGTTCACGAGGTTAATTCCCGGAATGGCGGGACTGTCGTATGTTGAAAGACTGGAGCGACTAGGCTTGTATACACTGGAATTTAGAAGGACGAGAGGGGAACATTGAAACATATAAGATTATTAAGGGATTGGACACGCTAGAGGCAGGAAACATGTGCCCGATGTTGGGGGAGTCCCGAACTAGGGGCCACAGTTTAAGAATAAGAGGTAGGCTATTTAGAACGGAGTTGGGGAAAAACGTTTCCACCCAGAGAGTTGTGAATCTGTGGAATTCTCTGCTTCAGAAGGCAGTGGAGGCCAATTCCCTGGATGCTTTCAAGAGAGAGTTAGATAGTGCTCTTAATGATAGCGGAGTCAGGGGGTATGGGGAGAAGGCAAGCACGGGTTACTGATTGTAGATGATCAGCCATGATCACAATGAATGGCGGTGCTGGCTCGAAGGGCCAAATGGCCTCCTCCTGCACCTATTTTCTGTTTCTATGTTTCTTTGATTTTATCCCTTCTCTTTACCTTGCACTAAACGTTATTGCCTCACCATGTATCTGTACACTGTGGATGGCTCGATTGTAATCATGGATTGATTGTCTTTCTGCTGACTGGATAGCACGTTACGAAAGCTTTGCACAGTATCGCGGTACAAGTCAAGTCAAGTCGAGTCAAGCCAAGTTTATTTGTCACATACATATACAAGATGTGCAGTGAAATGAAAGTGGCAATGCCTGCGGATTGTGCTAAACTACAAAACAGAATAGAAAAAAAAATGTTTAACACAAAAAATAAATTAATACAGTAAATTAAATTAGTCCCCGGTGATATGAGAGTTAACAGTCCTGATGGCCTGAGGGAAGAAACTCCGTCTCATCCTCTCCGTTTTCACAGCGTGACAGCGGAGGCGTTTGCCTGACCGTAGCAAATGGAACAGTCCGTTGCTGGGGTGGCAGGGGTCCCCCATAATGTTGCTGGCTCTGGATCTGCACCTCCTGATGTATAGGTCCTGCAGGGGGGCGAGTGTAGTTGCCATAGTGCGTTCAGCCGATCGCACTACTCTCCGCAGAGCCTTCCTGTCCTGGGCAGAGCTGTTCTCAAACCAGATTGTGATGTTGCCGGACAGGATGCTCTCTACAGCCCCAGAGTAGAAGCACTGAAGGATCCTCAGAGACACTCTGAATTTCCTCAACTATCTGAGGTGGTAAAGGCGCTGCCTTGCCTTACTCACCAGTGTGGTAATGTGTGTTGTCCATGTCAGATCCTCTGTGACGTGGACTGCCAGGTATTTAAAGCTGCTCACCCTATCCACAGTAATCCCATTTAACTCCAGTGGCGTGTACGTCCTCCGATGTTGAGCCCTTCTAAAGTCCACAATCAGAGCCTGTTCCTGTGCTGTGCTGGTCTATGGTCTATGTAAATTCATTCCGGACAGAAACAGTCCATTGCTGGGGTGGTCGGGGTCCCCCATAATGTTGCTGGCTCTGGATCTGCACCTCCTGATGACAAAAAAACGAAACTGAAACTGACCCCCTGCCCTCACCCAACACTTTGCCATTCCCCCAACACTTTCCCATCCCTATACACAGCTGCACCCCCCCAACACGGCCAACAACATTGCATCACCCCCAACAACACTGACCCACCCCCCCCCCCCCCCCCCCCACCGACACTGTCCAATCCCTAAAACTGTCACATCCCTCTACACTGCCTTTTCCATCCACTCTGCCATACTCTCTGCCACAGAAGGCAAAGGAGGCCTATTCACTGGATGTTTTCAAAGAGAGAGTTAGATATAGCACTGAGAGCTAACGGAATCAAGGGATACGGGGAGAAAGCAGGAACTGATTGTGGATGATCAGCCATGATCATATTGAATGGCGGTGCTGGCTCGAAGAGCCAAATGGCCCACTCCTGCACCTATTTTCTATGTTTCTATTCACTCAAATGCCACCAAGTCCTTCAAATCTTAAACCCTCGTGCCCAAACCTTCCAATCCACCTCAGCTGCCCCACCTCTTGTTAGCTGCCCTGTACAATAGCAGCGGCCGTTCGTGATAGAAATATGTTGCTGAATAATAAATAAGCTTCCACAATCTAGGCACCATTGGCTGCCTTAGAATGCTCCAAACGGCTTCGCAGGGAGTTATAGATAATAGACAATAGACAATAGGTGCAGGAGTAGGCCATTCGGCCCTTCGAGCCAGCACCACCATTCAATGTGATCATGGCTGATCATTCTCAATCAGTACCCCATTCCTGCCTTCTCCCCATACCCCCTGACTCCGCTATCCTTAAGAGCTCTATCTAGCTCTCTCTTGAATGCATTCAGAGAATTGGCCTCCACTGCCTTCTGAGGCAGAGAATTCCACAGATTCACAACTCTCTGACTGAAAAAGTTTTTCCTCATCTCCGTTCTAAATGGCCTACCCCTTATTCTTAAACTGTGGCCCCTGGTTCAGGACTCCCCCAACATTGGGAACATGTTACCTGCCTCTAACGTGTCCAACCCCTTAATAATCTTATACGTTTCGATAAGATCCCCTCTCAGCCTTCTAAATTCCAGTGTACACAAGCCTAGTCGCTCCAGTCTTTCAACATATGACAGTCCCGCCATTCTGGGAATTAACCTAGAAAACCTACGCTGCATGCCCTCAATAGCAAGAATATCCTTCCTCAAATTTGGAGGAAAACTGCACACAGTACTCCAGGTGTGGTCTCACTAGGGCCCTGTACAACTGCAGAAGGACCTCTTTGCTCCTATACTCAACTCCTCTTGTCATGAAGGCCAACATTCCATTGGCTTTCTTCACTGCCTGCTGTACCTGCATGTTTCCTTTCAGTGACTGATGCACTAGGACACCCAAATCTCGTTGTACGTCCCCTTTTCCTAACTTGACACCATTCAGATAATAATCTGCCTTCCTGTTCTTACCACAAAACCTCACACATATCCACATTAAACTGCATCTGCCATGCATCCGCCCACTCACACAACCTGTCCAAGTCACCCTGCAACCTCATAGCATCTGCCTAAGTATGATAAGTATGTTGTGCTGTGAGTTGTAGCAGTTGGTTTCACTGGAGCAACACTGGGTGGCACAGTGGCGCAGCGGTAGAGTTGCTGCCTTACAGGCCTTGCAGCGCTAGAGACCTGGGTTCGATCCCGACTATTGGTGCCGTCTGTACGTCCTCCCCTTGACCTGCGTGGGTGTTTTCTCCCGTGGATCTTCGGTTTACTCCCACACCCCAAAGACGTGCAGGTGTGTAGGTCAATTGGCTTGGTGTAAATGTACATTGTCCCCTAGTGGGTGTAGGAGAGTGTTCGCGTGTGGGGATCGCTGGTCGGCACGGTCACGGTGGGCCGAAGGGCTTGTTTCCACGCTGTGTGTGTCTAAACTAAACTAACATCGGCTAACCATCAGTGTGGGTGGTCATGAGAGGAATGCATAGTGAATAAATGCTGAAAGAGTAAGAAAATAACTGCAGATGCTGGTACAAATCGAAGGTATTTATTCACAAAATGCTGGAGTAACTCAGCAGGTCAATCAGCATCTCAGGAGAGAAGGAATGGGTGACGTTTCGGGACGAGACCCTTCATCGGACTGTAGAAGGGTCTCGACCCGAAACGTCACCCATTCCTTCTCTCCTGAGATGCTGCCTGACCCGCTGAGTTACTCCACCATTTTGTGAATAAATGCTGAAAGAGCTTCGCTCGGGTACAATGGGACATTGCCTTCACATTTCTGCGTAAATAATTAATTTTTCACTTTGCCAAGCCTTGCCCAAGGTCTTGCCTTTTGATTTTTGTTTCATCCGTCAGAGAAAAATCAGATGTTTAATACAATACAATACAATACAATACACAATAGGTGCAGGAGTAGGCCATTCGGTCCTTCGAACCAGCACCGCCATTCAATGTGATCATGGCTGATCATTCTCAATCAGTACCCCGTTCCTGCCTTCTCCCCATACCCCCTGACTCCGCTATCTTTAAGAGCTCTATCTAGCTCTCTCTTGAAAGCATCCAGAGAATTGGCCTCCACTGCCTTCTGAGGCAGAGTGTTTCCACAGATTTACAACTCTCTGACTGAAAAAGTTTTTCCTCCTTTAAAATGTGGATATGTATCGGTTTGGTCCTTTGGGCATTGCCTGCAGCCATCACCATGCGTAAAAGGTACAAAGAAGGAACTGCAGATGCTGGTTTAAACCGAGGATAGGCACAGAATGCTGGAGTAACTCAGCGGGCCAGGCAGCATCTCTGGAGGGAAGGAATAGGTGACGTTTCGGGTCGACACCCTTCTTCAGACTGAAGAAGTCTCGACTGGAAACATCACGCATTAGTTACTTTTCCCCAGAGATACTGCCTGATCCGCTGAGTTACTCCAGCTTTTTTGTGTAAAATGCTCAAAATTCTGACTATGGGTGCTGTACTGTACGGAGTTTGTACGTTCTCCCCGTGACCTGCGTGGGTTTTCTCTGAGATCTTCGGTTTCTTCCCACACTCCAAAGACGTACAGGTTTGTAGGTCAATTGGCTGGGCAAATGTAAAAAGAATTGTCCCTAGTGGGTGCAGGATAGTGTTAATGTACGGGGATCGCAGGGAGGCGCGGACCCGGTGGGCCGAAGGGCCTGTTTCTGCGCTGTATCTCTAAAAATAAAAAATAAAAAAAATCTACCCTCCGGTGAACTTTAGGTTCGAAAGTTGGTGTCGTGTTCTTGTTCCATGTCTGTATAAAACTTCAGAGTCTTCGAGGAACAACAGAAGTCTTCATTGCATTTAACTCAATGCTGGCAGCAAGACAACTAAAAAATGGCTGCAACCACACAGTCCGGCTGCACACTCACACACTGTGTACAGCCAGAGATAACCATGTACAAAAACGTCTCCCTTTGTCCTGCGCAGCGCCACCTGCTGCACGGGAGGAGCGACGGGTCCTCCCACCCCAAACGGAACCACCAAACATCACAGTCGGCACCGTAGGAGGGTTGACAAATCTGTTGAAGGATATTATTATGTTCAGATGCGATGCTTTACTTTGCCGAGGCAGCTGGCTTTTGTTGTTTCGACTAAGTAGATTATTTACCGATTTCTCCTTAGGCTCTGATGTGCTGTGGATCCTTCTTTGCTGTGCCAGAATTATCTCAACAGGTAAAGAGCAGTAGCCTTTAGTGACATGTTTCTCTTTCATCAATCAATTTTCCTTATCAGTTTTCACATGTAATATTCCCACTTCACCATTTCGACATCTTTTAATTTACACGCCAATCCTCCGTCAGCCTTTGATTTGCATGGTCATCCATGTCCTGAAAAGAAACATCTCTATCCTATGCTCACCTCCCCATTCTTGGAATATTCGTATTTGTACATTTAAGGGAGTCAAGGTGAAAAAAAAAAAAATCTTCGTGGAAGAGTCGTGATTGTTAATTGCCAGAAGGGTACAAATGTGGAATATACTCCACAGGGCTCTCTCTGCAGGAACGACACCTGCAGAATCCACATACGTCAACTATGTAAACTCCGCCCAGTCAATTACCTCAGTTATCAGTTTGATTCAGTTGGGTGCTTCCTCCTCTCAATAGACAATAGGTGCAGGAGTAGGCCACTCGGCCCTTCGAGCCAGCACCGCCATTCACCGTGATCATGTCTGTACCCCGTTCCTGCCCTCTCCCCATACCCCCTGACTCCGCCATCATTAAGAGCTCTATCTAGCTCTCTCTTGAAAGCATCCAGAGAATTGGCCTCCACTGCCTTCTGAGGCAATGGAGTGCCCCGAAGATCAAATATTTATTACTTACTAGACAAAGTGGACCCGTTGGGCCCAAATCTCTCCTGCATTGGTGCAGCACCCTCTCCTCCCCCACTCCCCCCATCCCTCTCAACCCCTCTCCCTCCCTCCTCCCCCTCCCCTCCTTCCCCTCCCCCTTCCCCTCACCCCCATTCCATCCCCCTCAACCACCCTTATACTCCCTCCCTCAACCCCCTCCCTCCCACCTCCCTCCCTCCCTCCCCCTCCCTCCCTAGGAGATAGATATATACTTTAAAATGTGAATAACTTTAATAATATAACACCGATTTCAATGAAACTTCTTCCATTAGCACCAAAGGGACGGCGGTGAGTAAGGTGGGCCTGAAATGGTTGCGCTATCGTGTACCGTTTTGCTGTAGTTCAGGAACAAACAAACAAACAAACAAACAAACGAGAGCTTTAGTATATAGATATTAATGACCTTGAGAACGGGACAAAACCTCAGCAGACAACCTTTCTCACATTTCACTGCCTCAGATGTGAACGGGATAAGTGTTGTAAGAAAAAAAACAGAGAACAAGACCCGTGAGATCATTGGCATCTTGGCATTGGAGGTCATGTGCCATCATGTTGAGTAACATGTGTAACCACAAACAACTTTGAGCTCATGCACATTCACATGGCTCACATGACATTAATATGACCTTGGGCCGCAGCAGAGGGTCATAAGGTCATCAGTGATGGGAGCAGAATTTGGCCATTCGGCCCATCGTCTACTCCGCCATTCAATCACGGCTGATCTATCTCTCCCTCCCAACCCCATTCTCCTGCCTTCTCCCCATAACCCCTGACACCCGTGCTAATCAAGAATCTATCTGTGAGTTTAGAAGGATGAGAGGGGATCTTATAGAGACGTATAAAATTATAAAAGGACTGGACAAGCTAGATGCAGGAAAAATGTTCCAATGTTGGGGGAGTCCAGAACCGGGGGCCACACAGTCTAAGAATAAAGGGGAGGCCATTTAAAACTGAGGTGAGAAGAAACTTTTTCACCCAGAGAGTTGTGAATTTGTGGAATACTCTGCCACAGAGGGCAGTGGAGGCCAAATCACTGGATGAATTTAAAAGAGAGTTAGATAGAGATCTAGGGGCTAGTGGAATCAAGGGATATGGGGAGAAGGCAGGCACGGGTTACTAATTGGAGATGATCAGCCATGATCACAATGAATGGCGGTGTTGGGTGGGAAGGGCCAAATGGCCTCCTCCTGCACCTATTTTTCTATGTTTCTATGTTTTTTTTGCTATCTCTGCCTTAAATATATCCACTGACTTGGCCTCTACAACCTTCTGTGGAAATGAATTCCACTCTGACTAAAGAAATTCTTCATCAACTCCTTCCTAAAGGAACGTCCTTTAATTCTGAGCCCTGAGTACAGGGCCCTAGTGAGACCGCACCTGGATTACTGTGTGCAGTTTTGGTCTCCAAATTTGAGGAAGGATATTCTTGCTATTGAGGGCATGCAGCGTAGGTTTACTAGGTTCATTCCAGGAATGGCGGGACTGTCATATGTTGAAAGACCAGAGCGAATAGGCTTGTATACACTGGAACTTAGAACGATGAGACGGGGATCTTATTGAAACATATAAGATTATCAAGGAATTGGACACGTTAGAGGCAGGAAACATGTTCCCGATGTTGGGGGAGTCCAGAACCAGGGGCTGCAGTTTAAGAATAAGGGGTAGGCCATTTAGAACGGAGATGAGGAAAAGCTTTTTCAGTCAGAGAGTTGTGAATCTGTGGAATTCTCTGCCTCAGAAGGCAGTGGAGGCCAATTCTCTGGATGCTTTCAAAAGAGAGTTAGATAGAGCTCTTAAGGAGAGCGGAGTCAGGGGGTGTGGGGAGAAGGCAGGAACGGGGTACTGATTGAGAATGATCAGTCATGATCACATTGAATGGCGGTGCTGGCTCGAAGGGCCGAATGGCCTACTCCTGCACCTGTTGTCTATTGTCTATTGTCTATTGCATCTCTAGATAGAAGGAATGGGTGACGTTTCGGGTCGAGACCTTTCTTCAGACCGAGAGTCAGGGGGAGAGGGAGACACAGAGATCAGGAAGGGCAAGGTGTGAAAATGTGGAGGGGGTACTGATTGTGGATGATCAGCCATGATCACATTGAATGGCGGTGCTAACTCGAAGGGCCGAATGGCCTACTATTTTGTCTGTTGTCCGATAGGTGAAGCCCGATTGTCAGACTTGGAGCTCTGTCCCTCAAGAAACGGCAGATGAGAGATTGATTGCCCTTTTCAAACCAGGCGCCAATATAGCAGGCGGGATGAGGCTGAGCTGACACAATCCTACTTAATGGGGGAATGTCACAAATGGGGCTGAATAGTCCCATTTTATAATACGCTCCAAGCCTCTGCGAACCATTCGTTTCACCCAACAAACAGCTAAGAATGGCCAGTTTCCTTTACCAACGTCACTCTTTTTGCATATCTTTCATTCATTGTTCTGTATCTCTCCACATCATTGCCTATGTCTCTCGTTTCCCTTTCCCCTGACTTTTATTTGAAAGAGGCATGAAGAAGCAGGGGATGGAGAGAAATAAACCACTTGCAGCCGAAAAAGATTAGTCTGGTAGACACAAAAATGCTGGAGTAACTCAGCGGGTCAGGCGGCATCTCAGGAGGGAGGGAATGAGTGACGTTTCGGGTCGAGACCCTTCTTCAGACTGAAGAAGTCTCAACTGGAAACGTCACCCATTAGTTACTTTTCCCCAGAGATACTGCCTGATCCGCTGAGTTACTCCAGCTTTTTTGTGTAAAATGCTCAAAGTTCTGACTGTGGGTGCTGTACCGTACGGAGTTTGTACGTTCTCCCCGTGACCTGCGTGGGTTTTCTCCGAGATCTTCGGTTTCTTCCCACACTCCAAAGACGTACAGGTTTGTAGGTCAATTGGCTGGGCAAATGTAAAAAAAATTGTCCCTAGTGGGTGTAGGATAGTGTTAATGTGCGGGGATCGCAGGGTGGCGCGGACCCGGTGGGCCGAAGGGCCTGTTTCTGCGCTGCATCTCAGTTTTAAATGGCCTCCCCTTTATTCTTAGACTGTGTGGCCCCTGGTTCTGGACTCCCCCAACATTGGGAACATTTTTCCTGCATCTAGCTTGTCCAGACCTTTTATAATTTTGTACATCTCGATAAGATCCCCTCTCATCCTTCTAAACTCCAGTGAATACAAGCCCAGTCCGCCCAATCTTTCCTCGTATGGCAGTCCCGCCATCCCAGGGATTAACCTCGTGAACCTACGCTGCACTGCCTCAATAGCAAGGATGTCCTTCCTCAAATTAGGAGATCAAAACTGCACACAATACTCCAGATGTGGTCTCACCATTGCCCTATACAACTGCAGAAGGACCTCTTTGCTCCTGTTCTCAAATCGTCTCGTTATGAAGGCCAACATGCCATTAGCTTTCTTCCTGCTGTACCTGCACGCTTACTTTCAGTGACTGGTGTACAAGGACACCAAGGGCTCATTGCATTTCCCCTTTACCTAATCTGACCCCATTGAGATAATAATCTGCCTCCTTGTTTTTCCCGCCAAAGTAGATAAACTCACATTAATCTGCATTATCTCCCACGCATCTGCCCGCTCACTCAATCTGTCCGAGTCACCCTGCAACCTCCTAACATCCTCTTTGCAGTTCACACTGCCACCCAGCTTTATGTCATCCGCAAACTTGCTAGTGTTACTTCTAATTCCATCATCCAAGTCATTAATATATATTGTAAATAGTTGCGGCTGAGTTACTCCAACATTTTGTGTCTACCTTCGATTTGAGCCAGTTTTTTTCCCCTGACATCAAGTGTGGACATGATGAACAAAGGCCCTCTTCCTGTGCTGTTCCGATGTACAAAGTTCTGAAATTCCCTCTCTTAACTTCTCCACTGTTCCCTTCTCTAAGACATTCCTTAAAACAACCTTTCACAAAGTCTTCCATTGTCCCTTCTCATATCAACCTTATGTATTAATATTAATTTCTCTAACTTTAAGTAACCCTTCTGTCTCCTCTCTCTCCTTCCCTCCCCCACCCAAAGTCGTCTTGTCGAGTCTCATTGTCTGTTAACTCGTTTTCACCTCGGCCCACAGCTAACAATGGCCTGTTTCCTTTATCACCGTTACTTTTTTTGCAGATCTTTCATTCATTTGATCTGTATCTCTCCACATCACCGTCGACATCACTCATTTCCCTTTCCCCTGACTCTCATTCTGAAGAATTATTTGTGGAATTCTCTGCCGCAGAAGGCAGTGGAGGCCAATTCACTGGATGAATTTAGAAGAGAGTTGGATAGAGATCTAGGGGCTACTGGAATCAAGGGATATGGGGAGAAGGCAGGCACGGGTTACTGATTGTGGATGATCAGCCATGATCACAATGAATGGCGGTGTTGGCTCGAAGGGCCAAATGCCCTCCTAAAGCATCTATTTTCTATGTTTCTATGTTTCTAATATCGGAGCCAGGGGGTAATGGGGAGAAGGCAGGAACGGGGTACTGATTTAGAATGATCAGCCATGATCACATTGAATGGCGGTGCTGGCTCGAAGGGCCAAAAGGCCTCCTCCAGCACCTATTTTTTATGTTTCTATGTTTCTAAGAAGGGTCCCGACCCGAAACGTCACCCATTCCTTCTCTCCAGGGATGCTGCCTGGCCTGCCAAGTTACTCCGGCATTTTGTGTTTGTTCATCTTCAATTTTGTGTTGTTTGGTCAGAAGTTTTGCCTCACGGTTCTCCTTGAAGCAAGTCAGTTATTTTATGTCCAAACCTGATATAAAAATTGAAGGGTTATAGACAATAGACAATAGGTGCAGGAGTAGGCCATTCGTCCCTTCGAGCCAGCACCACCATTCAATGTGATCATGGCTGATCATTCTCAATCAGTACCCCGTTCCTGCCTTCTCCCCATTGTGTATTGTGACTCCTCTGAAAAGCCCCCGTGTTGTGACATTTCCCGCCTTGTTTCATTGACCGTTTTAACTTTGATGTTCACTGTTCCACTGCCTTCACCGTTCCTATTCCCGGAATGGCGGGACTGTCGTATGTTGAAAGACTGGAGCGACTAGGCTTGTATACACTGGAATTTAGAAGGATGAGAGGAGATCTTATCGAAACGTATAAGATTATTAAGGGGTTGGACACGTTAGAGGCTGGAAACATGTTCCCAATGTTGGGGGAGTCCAGAACAAGGGGCCACAGTTTAAGAATAAGGGGTAGGCCATTTAGAACCGAGATGAGGAAAAACTTTTTTAGTCAGAGAGTTGTGAATCTGTGGAATTCTCTGCCTCAGAGGGCAGTGGAGGCCAATTCTCTGAATACATTCAAGAGAGAGCTAGATAGAGCTCTTAAGGATAGCGGAGTCAGGGGGTATGGGGAGAAGGCAGGAATGGGGTACTGATTGAGAATGATGAGCCATGATCACATTGAATGGCGGTGCTGGCTCGAAGGGCCGAATGGCCTCCTCCTGCACCTATTGTCTATTGTCTATTCTCCCATCTCTTGCTGCATAAATTATTGATCACCGCTGCTGTTCTGTGCAGCAAGTTAAATTCATTGTTTTCAATTACATCCCCCCCCCCGTGAAGGATTGCCAAATAATCCTCACCAGACAATCTCATGCGCCACATTCCATAATCGAGAGCCAACGCTTTAGTGGTGTCTCGCTGGGAAGAGGACGAGAGATTTTTTTTTCTCTCAGAAGTATAAGATGTATTGTTCTCATTAACAGTCTATTTCTTGGTTTTTATTGCATTTCCAAATCACCGCCCTGGACAGCCTCATCAACTAACAATAAGGGTCATCACGTTTCAGCTCGCCACGTTCAAAGCAAAGGAATTCAGGACTGCAAAGCCATCATTGAGACTTGTGATAACAAAGAGCTGCTGGTGAACCAAGGCGCTGTGCGTTCTCTAAACTGGCGGAAATAAATGAACTACATCCTCCCACTGTCGCGAGTAAAAATTACTAGAGAAAGTGAGCACGGAATGACAGAGATCTGTGCAGTTCGGGAGAGGGCACAGACAGCCAGAAACAAAACAAATCAAACAAAATGGAAGCCAGTTATGTCGTCATAAGCATTGCAATAAGGTGCAGTAGGAGGCCATTCGGCCCTTCGAGCCAGCACCGCCATTCATTGTGATCGTGGCTGATCATCCACAATCAGTAACCCGTGCCTGCCTTCTCCCCGTATCCCTTGATTCCACTAGCCCCTAGAGCTCTATCTAACTCTCTCTTAAATCCATCCAGTGATTTGGCCTCCACTGCCCTCTGTGGCAGAGAATTCCACAAATTCACAACTCTCTGGCTGAATAAGTTCCTTCTCACCTCAGTTTTTAATGGCATACCCTTTATTCTAAGACTGTGGCCCCTGGTTCTGGACTCCCCCAACATTGGGAACATTTTTCCTGCATCTAGCTTGTCCAGTCCTTTTATAGTTTTATACGTCTCTATAAGATCCCCTCTCATCTTTCTAAACTCCAGTGAGTACAAGCCCAGTCTTTCCAATCTTTCCTCATATGACAGTCCCGCCAACCCAGGGATTAACCTCGTGAACCTACGCTGTAATGCCTTAATAGCAAGGATATCCTTCCTGTGATTATTATTATTTTCCAATGTTCTATAGATTCCGGGTCAGTTCCTGTGGATTGGAGGGTAGCTAATGTTATCCCACTTTTCAAGAAAGGAGGGAGAGAGAAAACGGGAAATTAGAGACCAGTTAGTCTGACATCTGTGGTGGGGAAGATGCTGGAGTCAATTATAAAAGACGAAATTGCGGAGCATTTGGATAGCAGTAACAGGATCGTTCCGAGTCAGCATGGATTTACGAAGGGGAAATCATGCTTGACTAATCTACTGGAATTTTTTGAGGATGTAACTAGGAAAATTGACAGGGGAGAGCCGGTGGATGTGGTGTACCTCGACTTTCAGAAAGCCTTCGACAAGGTCCCACATAGGAGATTGGAGGGCAAAATTAGAGCACATGGTATTGGAGGTAGGGTACTGACATGGATAGAAAGTTGGTTGACAGACAGAAAGCAAAGAGTGGGGATAAATGGGTCCCTTTCAGAATGGCAGGCAGTAACTAGTGGGGTACCGCAAGGCTCGGTGTTGGGACCGCAGCTATTTACAATATACATCAATGACTTGGATGAAGGGATTAAAAGTACCATTAGCAAATTTGCAGATGATACAAAGCTGGGTGGCAGTGTGAACTGTGAGGAAGATGCTATGAGGTTGCAGGGTGACTTGGACAGGTTGTGTGAGTGGGCGGATGCTTGGCAGATGCAGTTTAATGTGGATAAGTGTGAGGTTATCCACTTTGGTGGTAAGAATAGGTAGGCAGATTATTATCTGAATGGTGTCAAGTTAGGAACAGGGGACGTACAACGTGATCTGGGTGTCCTAGTGCATCAGTCACTGAAAGGAAGCATGCAGGTACAGCAGGCAGTGTAGAAAGCCAATGGAATGTTGGCCTTCATAACAAGAGGAGTTGAGTATAGGAGCAAAGAGGTCCTTCTACACTTGTACAGGGCCCTAGTGAGACCGCACCAGGAGTACTGTGTGCAGTTTTGGTCTCCAAATTTGAGGAAGGATATTCTTGCTATTGAGGGCGTGCAGCGTAGGTTTACAAGGTTAATTCCCGGAATGGCGGGACTATCATATGTTGAAAGACTGGAGCGACTAGGCTTGTATACACTGGAATTTAGAAGGATGAGAGGAGATCTTATCGAAACGTATAGGATTATTAAGGGGTTGGACACGTTAGAGGCAAGGACCCACAGTTTAAGAATAAGGGGTAGGCCATTTAGAACTGAGACGAGGAAAAACTTTTTCAGTCAGAGATTTGTGAATCTGTGGAATTCTCTGCCTCAGAAGGCAGTGGGGGCCAATTCTCTGAATGCATTCAAGAGAGAGCTGGATAGAGCTCTTAATGATAGCGGAGTCAGGGGGTATGGGGAGAGGGCAGGAACGGGGTACTGATTGAGAATGATCAGCCATGATCACATTGAATGGCGGTGCTGGCTCAAAGGGCCGAATGGCCTCCTCCTGCACCTATTGTCTATTGCCACTTGTCACTTGTTGCATTAATGACATGAAGTTTTTCTTATATCAAATGAAAGTTCCAACTAATGTAAGGGACAACACTATCACATCGAAGGGTAACCAGCTTTCCAGATTTATGACAAAAGCATTTGTCAAACTGAGAGGTTGTGATACAGTGACGTTTTAATAGATGTTCTTGACACAATATAAAATCATTGCAGAATCGTTCATTCTCACTCTGATGCTCCGTGACAAACAATGAACTGATAATTTCTAAACATATTCATGACAGCAAGGCAAAAGGTTGTCAGATAAGGAGAGAATAAGCACGAAATGTAAAGCCAGAGGGAGGGATATAGGTAGGGGCCAACTATCGCGCTCCCAAATACGGGACAAGGTGACGTCACCGCCCCGCGCCCCACGTGACCTCACACAGCCAGCGTGCCACGTGCTCCCGCTCCACCAATGGCGGCCGCCCGGGCCGGGAGGCGGGTTGCAGAGCTGGTGGACTGAGTGCGAGTGGTCAGTGAAACAGTCGCCGGGTCTGCGCTTGGTCTCATCGATGCTCAGGGGGCCACATCGGGAGCCCCGGGTGCAGGAGACCAGTTTAGAGGAGATGCTGTGAAACTCTGTCTCACCTGGAAGCACTGCGGGGGGGGTGGAGGAGGGGGGGGGGGGTGGGGTGTGAGGGGAGGGGGAGGTGTTACATCTCCTGCGGTTGCAGAGGAAACATAGAAACATAGAAACATAGAAAATAGGTGCAGGAGTAGGCCATTCGGCCCTTCGAGCCTGCACCGCCATTCAATATGATCATGGCTGATCATTCAGCTCAGTATCCCATACCTGCCTTCTCTCCATACCCCCTGATCCCTTTAGCAAAAAGGGCCACATCTAACTCCCTCTTAAATATAGCCAATGAACTGGCCTCAACTACCTTCTGTGGCAGAGAATTCCACAGACTCACCACTCTCTGTGTGAAGAAATGTTTTCTCATCTCGGTCCTAAAAGACTTCCCCCTTATCCTTAAGCTGTGACCCCTGGTTCTGGACTTCCCCAACATCGGGAACAATCTTCCCACATCTAGCCTGTCCAACCCCTTAAGAATTTTATATGTTTCTATAAGATCCCCCCTCAGTCTTCTAAATTCCAGCGAGTACAAGCCTAGTCTATCCAGTCTTTCTTCATATGAAAGTCCTGCCATCCCAGGGATCAATCTGGTGAACCTTCTCTGTACTCCCTCTAAGGCTAGAATGTCTTTCCTCAGATTAGGAGACCAAAACTGTACACAATACTCCAGGTGCGGTCTCACCAAGGCCCTGTACAACTGCAGCAGAACCTCCCCGCTCCTATACTCAAATCCTCTCGCTATGAATGCTAACATACCATTCGCTTTCTTCACTGCCTGCTGCACCAGGGGAGGCAGTAGTTTTGCGTGAGAATGGGAGAGTGGACAAAGGACCGTGGTCTCTGGTCTCTTTGCAAAAGCGCAAAGAGGTGGGCACGGGAAGACGTGAACGGCGGTGGAAGCAGCATTGAAGCGCGGTGGAAAGGCCGGAGGGTAACGCGTTGGATACGGAGGCTGCACGTGGGGGGGAAAGTAAGGAGCATGGGAATTTTGTTCCCGTCTCGGGGGAAGTGGAGCACTAGCAAAGCTGCAGGACACGGAGGAGACAAGGCCGAGGGAACCGTCAAACTGTCTCACATTCAGCTGGAGTTTGACGCGTAAGGTTATTAAGGGGTTGGACACTTTTTCAGTCAGAGAGTTGTAAATCTGTGGAGAGTTAGATAGAGCTCTTAAGGATAGCGGAGTCAGGGGGTATGGGGAGAAGGCAGGAACGGGGTACTGATTGTGAATGATCAGCCATGATCACATTGAATGGCGGTGCGTACAGGCACGAAGGGCCGAATGACCTACTCCTGCACCTATTGTCTATTGTCTATTGTCTATTGACAGCTTTCTCAATGGTGTGCCACTGTTGAAAGCAATCGAGCATGGATTGTCTGAGCCACAAACCTTTAATTAATCCGGTCAGAGTAAATAGATTTGTTAGCAGCCTTCAGGAAAACAACATTGGCTTTGCACTGAATCAGGTGGTGAGGTAGTAAATCACTCCTCAATTACTGCCTGTACACTGATGAGACAAGCATAAGTTTATTGAAGTTTATAAGTTTATCGGAGAGGCAGTATTTTCAGCTTTTATTACCATTAGCCAGAGCTTTGACATGGAAATTGTACAATTGAGATCAAACAGAAATCTTTTGCTGCATTCAATTGAAGGTGCCTTGTGTAACCCAATGAGATGGACTTCTGTATAATTAATGAGTGCAATCTCTCTGTCATTTGATAGCAGTTCTGCCCACTGGTGTCTCTTTTGCTTGTGCATATCGACAATAGACAATAGGTGCAGGGGTAGGCCATTTCGCCCTTCGAGCCAGCACCACCATTCAATGTGATCATGGCTGGTCATTCACAATCAGTACCCCGTTCCTGCCCTCTCCCCATACCCCCTGACTCCGCTATCTTTAAAAGTTCTATCAATCTCTCTCTTGAAAGCATCCAGAGAATTGGCCAATCAATTCACTTTAGATTGGTTTTAGAGATACAGCACGGAAACAGGCCCTTCGGCCCACCAGCGTTCCCGCTCACAAGCACCATCCTATACATACTCGGGACCATTTACAATATTTGCACAGCCAATTAACCTACAAACCTGTACGTCTTTGGAGTGTGGGAGGAAACGAGATCCCGGAGAAAACCCACGCAGGTCACGGGGAGAACGTACAAACTCCGTACAGACGGCGCCCGTAGTCAGGATCGAACCCGCAAGGCCGCAACTCTGCCGCTGCGCCACCATGCCTCCATGCTGGAACGGTCCACGTTGGGAGAGTCTGCACTGGGACAACTGGCTTCGGGAATGTCTGTACAGAGACATTTGCCGCTGGAAAGGAACAGTCAGAGCTCAGACTTGGAGGAGTAGGATAAAAAAAACTGCAGGCGCTGGTTTAAATGGAAGGTGGATACAAAATGCCGGAGTAACTCAGCGGGCCAGGCAGCATCTCGGGAGAGAAGGAATGGATGACATTTCGGGTCAAGAGCTTTCTTCAGGCTGATGTCAGGGGGGGGGGGGGAACAAAGATAGGATGTAGTCGGAGACAGGAAGAATGGTGGGAGATTTCGCTTGGGCAGTTTATACCCCAACGGTATGAACGTTGACTTCTCCAACTTCAGATAGTTCCTATGTCCCTCTCTTTCCCCTCCCCCTTCCCAGTTCTCCCACCAGTCTTCCTGTCTCCGACTACATCCTATCTTTGTCCCGCCCCCACCCCTGACATGAGTCTGAGGAAGGGTCTCGACCCGAAACGTCACCCATTCCTTCTCTCCAGAGATGCTGCCTGACCTGCTGAGTTACTCCAGCATTGTGTGTCTGCCTTCGACTCAGGCATGGACGTTTGACTGTGGGGCCATGGGGGGGGTCGGGACAGTCAGTGCCTTAACATTCGGTGCTGTGACCAACACCGCTCGGAGAGTTGGTGCTGGAACTGAGAGTGCTGTGAAAGTTGGGCAAGAGACTATACAAGCTGTGGGATTTGAATCTGGATCCTCAGTGCTGGCTCAGTTGGTATTGAACATTTGCCAATGGGACATTCAGATCTGGGTCCATCATTGCTGTGACAGTTAGAACCAGTTCATCACATGGTCACAAGTTATAGGAATAGTAATTAGGCCATTCGGCCCATCGAGTCCATTCCGCCATTCAATCATGGCTGATTAGGGGTCACAGTTTAAGGATGAGGGGGAAGTCTTTTAGGACCGAGATGAGAAAACATTTCTTCACACAGAGAGTGGTGAGTCTGTGGAATTCTCTGCCACAGAAGGTAGTTGAGGCCAGTTCATTGGCTATATTTAAGAGGGAGTTAGATGTGGCCCTTGTGGCTAAAGGGATCAGGGGGTATGGAGAGAAGGCAGGTACAGGTTATAGAGCTGGATGATCAACCCTGATCATATTGAATGGCGGTGCAGGCTCGAAGGGCCGAATGGCCTACTGCACCTATTTTCTATGTTTCTATGTTTCTATCTCTGCCTCCCGGTCCCATTCTCCTGCCTTCTCCCCGTAACCCTTGACACCCGTTCTAATCAAGAATGTGTCTATCTCTGCCTTATAAATATCCACTGACTTGGCCTCCATTGCCCTCTGTGGCGATGAGTTCCACAGATTAACTGCCCTCTCACTAAAGAAGCTCCTCCTCACCTCCTTTCTAAAAGAGCTCCCTTTAATTCTGTGGCTGTGACCTCTGGTCCTAGGCTCTCCCGCCAGTGGAATCATCCTCTCCACATCCACTCGACCTGTGCCTTTCATTATTCTGTAAGTTTCGATGAGGTCCCCCCTCGACCTTTTAAACTCCAGCGAGTTTAGCTGCCAAGCCAAATCAAAATTGGGTGAATAGACAATAGACAATAGACAACTATTACTGAAGCATCTAGTGATCGTACAGTTGCAACTGGGCCCTTCAGTGTTGGGACAGTGAGAAGCAGGTCTTCAGTGGCAGGTCAATTGATATGGAATGACCAGGCGATGGGACAATTAGAACTGGTCCATCGGTGATGTGACGATCGGAACCTCGTGCACCAGCACTGAGTCAATTAGTGCAGAAACATCTCCCGATGGGGCAGTCAGCACTGGGTCCATCATACTTGGACAGCTGTTGCTGGATCCGTCAGACTGTAATGGTTTGAGCCGAGACCTTCGGTGCAGGGACATTTGAAGCTGGGCCCACTGATTGATGTCTCATTATCGAGCCCAGTGTTGTAAGTACCACTCGTCACCAAATGCATTTGATTTA